>NW_025981560.1:0-5286 GCF_021869965.1 Rhincodon typus | reverse complement strand
ATGATATACACAGAGACTGCAGTTTCTATAGTAAACACAGTGAGTACCATTCTCTATGATATAAATAGGGACTGTCATTCTCTATAATGTACAAAGTGTTCGCAATTCTCTACAATATACACAAGGAATGCAATTTTCTACAATATTCACTCAGACTACAGTTCTCTATGACATATGCAGGGACTGCTTTTATCTGTAATGTACACCGGGACTGCTGTTCTCTAACATTATACACAGAGACTGCAGTTTTCTAGAATAAACAAAGGACTGCTATCCTCTATTATACACACAGGAACTGCATTTCTGTTAATATGTACAGGATCTGTCTGTTCTCCCTGCTATACGAATGAGTGCTATACTATACAATATACACACAGACTGTGGTTCTCTATTAAGTACACAGGGACTGATACTCCCTATAATATACACATGGAATGCTGTTCTGTGTAATATACACAGGAACTGCAATGTTCTGTAATGTACTGAGGGAATACTTTTTGCAATGACATATGTAGTGGCTCCTACACTTTATAATGTACATGGGCAATGCTGTTCTATATAAGACACACAAGGTCTGCTCTTCCCCATAATATACACAAGGACTTCTCCATAATGTACACAGAGACTGCTTTTCAGTATAATATACACAGACAATTCTCTTCTCTAGAATGTATAGAGGGACTGCTGTTCTCTACAATACACACATGTAGTGATGGTCTCTCTAGTGTACACAGGGATTGCTGTTGTATGTAATGCACACAAGGACTGCTGTTCTCTATGATATACACAGGGGCTGCAGTTTTCCAGAATACACACAGGACTGTGATCCTCTATTAGATACACAGGGACCTCCATTCTCTTTCGGATGGACAGTTTGACCTACTATTCACAAGAGTGCTATTCCATCTGATATAGACGGGTACTCTTATTCTTTATAATATACTCGGGGACTGCTGTTCTCTGATATATACAGGCACTGTTGTTCTTTATGATATACATCGGGCCAGCAATTCGCTTTCAAATGGACAGTGCCACCTGTTCTCCACATGATACACAGGAGTGCTATTCTCTCTAATATGCACAGGGACACCAATTCTCTACGAAAAACACAGGGACTGCTGTTTTCCATGATATACACAAAGACTGTCATACTCTGTATTATAGACGGGGACTGCTGTCCTCTACAGGATACACAGGTACTATGTATCATAATATATACAGGAACTGATGTTCTCCATAATAGACAGTGACTGTTATTCTCCATAATAGACACAGGGACTGATGTTCTCTGTAAGATACACAGAGACCGATGTTCTTTATAATATACACAGGGACTGCTGTTCTCTATGATATACACACAGACTACATTCTCTGTTGTATACACAGTGAGTGCCTTTCTCTAAGATATAAACAGGGACTACCGTTCTCTATAATGTAGGAAGGCCTAACACTTATCTACAATTTGCATAAGGTCTGCAGGTCTCTATGATATCTACAGGGACTGCTGTTCTCTAACAATATACACACAGACTGCAGTTCTCTAGAATATACGCAGGACTGCTATCTTCCATAATACACACAGGGACTGCCATTCTCTTTAATATGGACAGGGTCTGTTTGTTCATTCTATTCTACCCAGGTACTGCTGTTCCATATGATATATACAGGGACTCCTGTTCTCTATAAAATGCACAGGGATTGCTACTCCCAATGTTATACACAGGGTTTGCTGCTCTGTGTAATAGACACTAGATCCGCTCCTGTCTATAATAAACACATGGACTACTCTTCTCCACAATATAGTGGAGCAAAGGACTGCTCCTCTCTATAATGTGTACAGAGACCACTATAACATACCCAAGTACTTCTGTTCTCTTTAATACATACAGGGACTGCGATTATCCCGAATATTCACAAGACTGCTATTCTATACAATATACACAGGGAGTGCTGTTCTCTATAATATACATTGGGGCTGGTATATCCATAACATATGTAGGGACTTATATTCTCCAAAATTTGACACCGTGATGGCTATTGGCTATAGCATACAGATGCACTGCTATTCAGCTTGATATACTCAGGGGCTGCTATGTGCTATAATATACATAGGGACTGCTGTTCTGTATAATATACACAGTTGTGCTGTTCTCTACAATATACACAGGGACAGCTGTTCAGTTTAATATGTACAGGGATTTCTTTTGTCTGTAACATACACAGGGGCTGCTATTCTCTGCAATGTACACAGGGAATGCCGTCCTATAGAATATACACAAGGTCTGCTCTTCTTGATAATATACACAAGGACTGCTCTTCTCTACAATAGATATAAGGACTGCTCTTCTCTATAATGTAAACAGAGATTGCTGTTCACTATAATATACACAGGTACTTCCGATCTCTACAAAATACACAGGGACTGCCATTCTCTACAATATGCTCATGGACTGCTGTTATACAGTCACGGAGTCATACAGTAATAGAGCATGGAAACAGGCCCTTCAGCCCAAATTGGTCCACGCTGACCATGGTGCCCACTCAGCTAGTTGCAATTGCCTGCATTTGGTCAATATCCCACTAAACCCTTCCCATCCATGTTGCTATCCAAATGTTTTTTAAGTGTTGCTATTGTACCTTCCTCAACCACTTTCTCTGGCAGCTCATTCTATATCCACACCACTCTATGCATGAAGAAGTTGCCCCTCAAGTCCTCCTTAAATCGATCCCCTCTCACCTTAAACCTATGCCTTCCAGTTTTCAATTCCCAATTCCTGGGAAAAAAGACTAAATGCATTCATCCTATCTATGTGCCTCACGATTTTATACACCTCAATAAGGTTACCCCTCATTCTCCTACGTTCCAAGGAAAAAAGTCCTATCCTGGCCAACCTCTCCCTATAACTCCCTACTAGTCCTGGCAACATCCTCATAAATCTTTTTTGCACACTCCACTTTAACCATGTCTTCCCTATAACAGGGTGACCACAGGGCGGCATGCTGGCTTAGTGCTTATCACTGTTGCCTCACAGCACCAAGGACCCGGGTTCAATTCCATGCTCGGGCGAAAATGTTTGCACGTCTTCCCTGTGTCTGTGTGGGTTTCCTCCAGGTGCTCTGGTTTTCTCCTACAGTCCAAAGATGTGCAGATTTGGTGGATTGGCTATGCTAAGTTGCCCTTAGCGTCCATGGTGGGAAATGCAGGGATAGGGTAGGGGGTGGGATGCTCTTTGGAGTGAATTTGATGGTCCAAATGGCCTACTTCCACACTGTAGGGATTATATGAAAACTGTACACAGTACTCCAAGTGCGGCCTCTCCAATGACTTATACAACTGTAACATAACATCCCAACTCCTATACTCAATGTCTTGACCGATGAAGGCCAGCATGCTAAATGCCTTCTTCAATACCCTGTCCACCTGTGATTCCGCTTTCAACAAACTATGTCCTTGAACTGCTGGGCCCCTCTGTTCTATAACACTCTTCAGGACCTTACCTTTCTCAGTATAAGTCCTACCTTGGTTTGACTTTCCAAAATGCAAAACCTCACACTTAGCTGTATTGAGTTGCATTTGTGACTCCTCATCCCACTTTCCCATTTGATCAGATCTGGCTGTAATTTTTGATAACATTCTTCGTTATCAACGATACCTCCTAATTTTGCGTCATCTGCAAACTAACTAGTCATGCCTTGTACATTCACACGCTGCTCATTGATGTAAATAACAAATAATAAAGGTCCCAGCACCGACCCTTGCGGCACACCACCAGTCACAGGCCTCCAGTATGAGAAAAAACCTCTAACTATCACCCTCTACTTCTTACCATCGAGCCAATTTTGAATCCAATTAGCTAGCTCTCACTAGATCCCATGCGACCTACCTTTCATAGCTAGCCTGCCGTGCAGGAGATTGTCAAAGGCCTATCCTTCTCTCAGCCATATCCCAGTACCCAGAGCCAATCCATGGTCTGAGCCCATCTGCCTTACCAGTCAGGCCTCGTGCGTTGAAGTGAATGCACTTTAAACCAAAAGTCTTTTCCCTCCCTGTACAATATACTCTACAATATGTTTTTTACTACAATATACACAGGGAATGCTGTTCTGTACAGTGTACACGGACACTGCCGTTCTCTACAATATAGCACTGATGATTTTATCCAGCAGGGTAATGAAACATCTGCAAACTAATGAACAAGCTCAGCGAGCGAACCACCCACCGCATCCACAACCTAAGCTACAATTCTACTCAAGAACATGTTCTTTGAAATGTACAGAGGATCTGTTGTTCTCCACAAAATACGCAAGGCCTGCAGTTCTCTACAATGTACATATGGAACTGTATCCTCCACAATATAAACATGGACTGCTTATTTCTATAATATACACTGTGGCTGCTTATCTCTGTAATATGCACTGTGACCTCTGTTCACTGTAATATACACAAGGACTGCTGTTCTCGGTAATGTACAGGGGATCTGCAGTTGTCTGTAATATACACAGGGACTGCTATTGTCTGAGATATATGCAGTGCCTGCAGTTTTCCAGAATGCACGCAGGACTGTTATCCTCCTTTAGATACACAGGGACTGCCATTCTCTTCAATATGCACAGGGTCTGTCTGTTCACTCTGCTCTACAGAGGCACTGCTATTCCATATGAGAGACACAGGGACTCCTCTATAACGTATACGAGATGGCTGTTGACTATAATATACACAGGGACTGTTGTGCTCCACAATATACACAGGGATTGTTATTCTTTACAATATACACAAGGACTTCTGTTCTCCACAATATACACAGGGACTGCAGTTCTTCACAATACACACAGGGACTGCAGTTCTCCACAATACACACAGGGAATGCTGTCCTCCACAATACACACAGGGACTGTTGTTCTCGACAATATACACAAGGACTTCTGTTCTCCACAATATACACAAGGACTTCTGTTCTCCACAATATACACAGGGACTTCTGTAGTCCGCAATACACACAGGGACTGCTGTTCTCCACAATGTACACAGGGACTGTTGTTCTCTACAATGTACACAAGTACTGTTGTTCTCCACAACACTCACAGGGACTGTTGTTCCCTACAATATGCATAGGGACTGTTGTTCTCCACAACTTACACAGGGACTTCTGTTCTCCACAATATACACAGGGACTGTTGTTCTCCACAATACACACAGGGACTGCAGTTCTCTACAATGTACACAGGTACTGTTGTTATCCACAATGTACACAAGGACTTCTGTTCTCCACAATACATACAGGGACT
>NW_025981559.1:0-5286 GCF_021869965.1 Rhincodon typus | reverse complement strand
TTTCTGAAGAAGGGTCTAGGCCCGAAACGTCAGCCTTCCTGCTCCTCTGATGCTGCTTGGCCTGCTGTGTTCATCCAGCTCTACACCTTGTTATCATTGAATTATCTGTGCTGGCTGGAACAAAGTATAGAATTTTTATTACCTTGGAGTTTGGTGACCTCACTATCAGACCATGATATAGGAGTAGAATTGGACCATTTGGCCCATCAAGTCTGCTCCACCATTTAATCGTGGTTGATATGTCTCTCAAACCCATTCTCCTGCTTTCTCCACATAACCTTTGATCCCTTTACAAATCAAGAAACTATCTACCTTTGTCTTAAATACACGTAGTGACTTGGCCTCTACAATCTTCTTCAGAAATGAGTTCCACAGATTCAGCACCATCTGTCTGAAGAAATTTCTCCTTATCTCAGTTCTAAAGGATTGTGCTTTCACTCTGAGGCTGTGCCCTCAGGTCCCAGTCTATCCTACGAATGGAAACATCCTCACAACCACTCTATTCAGGCTTCTCACTATTCTAATTGAGATCTGCCCCTCATCCTTCTGAACCCCATCAAGAACAGGCCCAGGGTCCTCAATCACTCCTCATATGACAAGCCCTTCATCCCTGGGATCATTCTTGTAAACCTTCTTTGGACCCTCTTCAGTGCCAGCCCATCCTTAGACACAGGACTCAAAACTGCACACAATATTCCAAAGATGATTTGACCATAGCCTTATACAGACTCAGTCATACATCCCTATTCTTGTAAGCTAGCCCTCTCAAAATGAATGCTAATATTGCATTTGCCTTCCTAACTGGTAACTGAAGCTCCACGTTAACCTTAAGAGAATCCTGAACTAGGACTCCTAAGTTCCTTTGTGCTTCAGATTTCCAAAGCCTTTCCCCATTTAGAAAATCATCTACATCTCTATTCTTCGTACCAAAGTGCATAACTTCACACTTTCCCACATTGTATTCCATCTGCCACTTCTTTGCCCACTGAACTAGCCTGTCCAAGTCCTTCTGCAGCTTCCTTGCTTTCTCAACAATACCTGTCCCTCCACTTACCTTGTGTCACCTACAAAGGTAGCAACAATACTCAGTTCATTCATCCAGATCATTATTGTACAATGTGAATAGTTATGGTTCCAGCACTGACCTCTGCAGAACTCCACTAGTCACCATCCTTAAAAAGACATCTTTATCCCTCTCTCTGCCTTCTGCCAATCAGCCAATCCTCTATCCAACCAGTGCCTGTCCCCCAACACCATAGGCTCCTATCTTATTTAGCTTATTCACTCCACTTTATCAAAGGTGTTCTGGAAATCCAAGTAGATCACTCCCACTGGCTCGCCTTTGTCTAACTTGCTTATTACACCCTCAAAGAATTCTAACAGATTTGTCAGGCATGACTTACCCTTTTACAAAGCCACGCTTACTCAGCTTTGCTTTATCACACACTTCCAAGTACTCCGCCATATCATTATTAATCAGGGACTCTAAAATCTTACCAATAACCGAGGTCAATCTAACTGGCCTATAATTTCCTGTCTTCTGCCTTCCTCCTTTTTTTAAACAGAGCTGTTACATTAGCCACTTTCCAGTCTGCTGGGACCATCCCTGACATCAGTGATTCCTGAAAGATCACCACCTCTACAATCTCAGCAGCTATCTCCTTCAGAATGCTGGGGTATGGTCCATCCAGTCCAGGCCATTTATCCACATTCAGACTTTTCAGATTCCCAGCCCCTTCTCCTTGGGGATGGCCACTACACTCACCTCTTCCCCCTGACTCTCCTGAACTTCTGATATGCTACTGGTGTCTTCCACCATGAAGACTGATGCAAAGTACCTATTCAAGACCTCCGATACTTCTTTGTTCCCTATTACTACTTCTCCAGCCTCATTTTCCAGCTGGCCAATATCCATGCTTGCCTCTCTATTATCTTTTAGATATTTAAAAAAGTTCTTGCAATTTTGTTTTATATTACTAGCTAGCTTACCTCATATTTCATCTTCTCCACTCTATTGCATTTTTAGTTGTCCTCTGCTGATTATTAAAGGCTTCCCAATATTCTAGCTTCCCATTAACTCTCATCACATTGTATGTTTTTTCTTTTGCTTTTATGCTGTCCCTGACTTCCCTTGTCAGCCATGTTGCCTCATCCCCCCCTCAGGATGTTGGGAAGAGATAAAGAAAAGGAATGATTATTTTAGTTTTGTTGCTTGAGGGTCAGCAATACAATACTTTGTTACTTCATCTTTCTAAAGCTACAGATTACTCTCTTTGCTTCCCTGCAACTGCTCCCACTGCTCTGCTTCTATTAGTTATTTTCTAGACTCCACAGTGCATATTTGCTGCTCATCTCAATTTAGAGTCATAAAGTAATACAGCATGGAAACAAAGTGGTCCATGTTGACCATGGTGCCCATTTAGCTAGTTCCAATTGCCCACATTTGGTCTGTATCCATCTAAACCCTTCTCAGCCATGTACCTATCCAAAATTTTTTTTAAATGTTGCTATTGTATCTGCCTCAACCACTTTCTCTGCCAGCCCATTCCATATACGCAACACTCTTTGTGTGAAAAGTTGCCCCCAAGGTCCTTCTTAAATCTTTCCTCTCTCACCTTAAACCTACGCCCTCTAGTTTTCAATTCCCCATCCTGGGAAAAAGACTATATGCATTCATCCTATCAATGACCCTCATGATTTTATACACCTCAATAAGGTCACCCCTCAATCTCCTATGTTCCAAGGAATAAAGTCCTATCTTGGCCAACCTCTCCCTATAACTTAGGCCTACTAGTCCTGGCAACATCCTCATAAATCTTCTTTGCACACTTTCCAGTTTAACTATGTCTTTCCTATAACATGGTGACCAAAACTGTACACAATATTCCAAGTGTGGCCTCACCAACGATTTGTACAACTGTAAAAAAACGTCCCAACTCTTATACTCAATGCCTCGACCGAAGAAGACCAGCATGCTAAATGCCTTCTTCACTACCCTGTCCACCAGTGACATCGCTTTCAATGAACTATGTACTTCTATACCTAGGTCCCTCTGTTCCACAACACTCCTCCTGACCTTACCATTTGCTGTATAAGTCCTACATTGGTTTGACAAAACCTCACACTTGTCTGTATTGAATTGCATTTGCCAATCCTCAGCCCACTTCCCCATCTGATCAAGATACCTCTATAATTTCTTGCCACACTTTAATGCTCTTCAGCAGTTGCTCTACTCATTATTCTCTAACTATTCACAACATGTTTCTCACTCTTCTGCTTTTCTCCTTTTTGAGCTTTTTACCTCTCCACAAGTTTCTGTGTTCAATTTTATCATGTCACATTCTGTAGAGCAGATGACAGTAGGTTTTATAAAGACATTCACATACAGAATTAATTTAGTATTCAATTTAATTTTATTTTTTGAGGTTTTTGTTCATGTAATGTAGGTACCACTGATTAGGCTATTCTCTAATTATCTAGGAGAAGGTGTTAGTGAGCTGCTTTCTTGAACAGCCACAGTGTTTGAGATGTAGGTACATCCACAGTCCTGTCAGTAAGGGAGTTTCAGGACTTTAACTCAGTGACAGTGAAGAAATGGTGATATAGTTCCATGTCAGACGGTTATGGCTTGGAGGAGAATTTGCAGGTGGTAGTGTTACCATGCATTTGCTGCTTTGTCCTTCCAGATGATGGAGGTCATAAGTTTGGAAGGTGTTGCGAATGTGGCCTCTGGTTCTTGCGGTGTATCTTATAGATGGTATACACCACTTCCATTCTGCATCAGGGATGAGGGGAGCAAAAGTTGAAAGTATTAGATAAAATGCCAATCAAGCAGGCTGTGTTGGAGCTGCACATATCCAGGCAGATGGAGAGTATTCCATCATATTTCTGGTGAAAATGATGTGGCGGTGCCGGTGTTGGACTGGGGTGGACAAAATCAGAAGTCACACGAACAGGTTTATTTGAACTCACAAGCTTTTGGAGTGCACCCGCTTCGTCAGGTGCACTGCTTGTGAGTTCAAATAAACCTGATGGACTAAAACCTGGTGTCGTGTGACTTCTGACTTTCTGATGAACAGGCATTGATGGACAAGAGATGATTTACTTATCATAGAATTCCTAGCATATGACCTGCTCTTGTAGCCACAGTATTTATGTAGCTTGCCTAGTTCAGTTTCTGGTCAATGTTAACCCACAGTATATTGATACTGGAGGATTCAGAGATGGTAATATCACTGAGCATCAAGAGAGATATTTACACATCACAGAAAAAAAGTGCTTGGGAAACTAATGGGACTAAAGACTGATAGATCCTCTGGACTTGATGGAGTACATCCTAGGATATTAAAGGAAGGAGCTACAGAGATAGTGGATGCATTGTTAGTAATCTTCCAGAAATCCTTGGATTCTGGAAAAGTCCCAGGCATTTGGAAAACTTACAATGTAAAACCGTTATTTAAAAAGGCAAGGAGATTTTTTTAAAAAGTGACTGTAGCCAGTTAGCTTATATCTCCTTTTGGGAATATGTTAGAGTATATTATAAAGTATACAATAGCTGAACATTTAGAAATACCTAATATGATCAAGCATTGCTTCACAAAGAGAGATACTCAGAAGGTATTTGATAAGTTATCATACATTAGGCTATGTATTAAGATAAGCGGCCATTGTGTTAGAGCATGACGTGAGATTTGGCTAACAAATAGAAAACAGAGTTGGGATAATGAGGAGGGGGGGGCGCGGAGTTCATTTTCAGGATGGCAAGCTGTAACTAGTGTTGTGCCACAGGGATCAGTGCTGGAGCCACAATTATTTACAATATATATTAATGTCTTGGATGAGGAAAGTAAATGTACAATAGCCAAGGTTGCAGCTGACACAAAAATAGGTGGAAGGAAATTGGTGAGGATGACACAAAAAATTATAGATGGATACAGCAGGTTAAGCAAGTAGCAAAAACTTTGCAGATGGAATATAATGTGGGAAACATAATA
Organism: Rhincodon typus; assembly: GCF_021869965.1. NCBI lineage: Eukaryota > Metazoa > Chordata > Chondrichthyes > Orectolobiformes > Rhincodontidae > Rhincodon > Rhincodon typus. The sequence continues at coordinate 292 of NW_025981559.1, read as the reverse complement.
CATTAACCTCACAGATTAATGCACTTTGATGTTATGCACTTTGGCAAGAAGGATAGAGGAGCTGAATATTATTTAAATTAAGAAATACTGCAGAAAGCTATGAAACAGAGGGATTTGGGAGTCCTTGTCCATGAATCACAAAGAGATACTATGCATGTTTAATGAATAGAAGGGAAGGCAGATGGAATGCTGCCTTTTTTTCAAAGAGAATGAGGTATAAAACTGAGATAACAAGGTGTAGAGCTGGATGAACTCAGCAGGCCAAGCAACATCAGAGGAGCAGGAAGGCTGA
>NW_025981558.1:5186-5286 GCF_021869965.1 Rhincodon typus | reverse complement strand
GTAACGGTGAGGGTAAAGGTGAGGGTAACGGTGAGGGTAACGGTGAGGGTAACGGTGAGGGTAACGGTGAGCGTAACGGTGAGGGTAAAGGTGAGGGTAA
>NW_025981558.1:0-5176 GCF_021869965.1 Rhincodon typus | reverse complement strand
GGTGAGGGTAACGGTGAGCGTAACGGTGAGGGTAAAGGTGAGGGTAACGGTGAGTGTAACGGTGAGGGTAACGGTGAGGGTAACGGTGAGGGTAACGAAGCTCACCTTGGTCATTAATTTTAGGAAGTGGAAGAATTTGAGATTTGAGGGTTTAGAATCGAGTTAGCCAGAGCGAGTTTACTGGGTCGTGGTTGCCCACGGCGATGGTTGCCCACAGCGATGGTTACCCATGGTGATGGTTGCCCATAGTGATGGTTGCCCACGGCGATGGTTGCCCATGGCGATGGTTGCCCACAGCGATGGTTACCCACAGCGATGGTTACCCATAGTGATGGTTGCCCATAGCAACAGTTGCCCATGGCGATGGTTGCCCATGGCAATGGTTGCCCATGGCGATGGTTACCCATGGTGATGATTGCCCATAGGAACGGTTGCCCACGGCGATGGTTACCCATGGTGATGGTTGCCCATAGCAACGGTTGCCCACGGTGATGGTTGCCCACAGTGATGGGCTGAAGCACAAGTCAAAACGAGGATGAAGTAGATAAATCACGGAAATATTTACACCCAAAGATGAAACGACTTGAGGATTGTGTTAACAGGAGGGGAGGCGATGGCCTAGTGGTATTATCGGTAGACTATCAATCCAGAAAAACAGCCAATGTTCTGGGTACTTGGAGTTCAAATCCATGGCAGATGGTGGGAATTGAATTCAATGAAAAATGTCTAGAATTAAGAATCTAATAATCACCATGAAATCATTGTCGATTGTTAGAAAAACCCATCTGGTTCACTAATGTCCTTCATGAGAGGAAGTCTGCCACCCTCACCTGGTCTGGCCTACGTGTGACTCCAGACCCACAGCAATGTGGTTGACTCTCAGTTGCCCTCTGAAATGGCCGAGCAAGCCACTCAGACGTACCAATCGCTTCAAAGACTCAAAGAAATGGAACTGGATGGATTACCTGGCATCGACCGAGGCACCGGAAAAGACAACGGCAGAAACAGCCCTGTTGTCCATACAAAGTCCTCCTCACTAACATCTGGGGGTTAGTGCCAAAGTTGGGAGAGCTGTCTCACCGACTAGTCAAGCAACAGCCTGACATAGTCATACTCACAGAATCATACCTTACAGGCAATGTCCCAGATACCACCATAACCATCCCTGGATATGTCCTGTCTCACCGGCAGGACAGACCCAGCAGAAGGGGTGACACAGTGGTATACAGTCGGGAGGGAGTTGCTCTGGGAGTCCTCAACATTGACTCCGGACCCCATGAAGTCTCATGGCTTCAGGTTAAATATGGGCAAGGAAACTTCCTGCTGATTACAACATACCGCCCTGCCTCAGCTGATGAGTCAGTACTCCTCAATGTTGAACACCACTTAGAGGAAGCACTGAGGATGGCAAGGGCACAAAATGTACTCTGGGTGGGGGATTTCAATGTCCACCACCAAGAGTGGTTCGGCAGCAGTACTACAGATCGAGCTGGTCGGATCCTAAAGGACATAGCTGCTAGACTGGGTCTGCAGCAGGTGGTGAGGGAACCAACAAGAGGGAAAAACATACTTGACCTCATCCTTACTAATCTGCCAGCTGCAGTTGCAACTGTCCATGACAGTATCGGTAAGAGTGACCATCGCACAGTCCTTGTGGAGAGAAGTCCTGCCTTCACATTGAGAACAACCTCCATCGTGTTGTGTGGCACTATCACCATGCTAAATGGGACAGACTTCGCACAGATCTAGCAACTCAAGACTGGGCATCCATGAGGCGCTGTGGGCCACCAACAGCAGCAGAATTGTACTCCAGCACAATCTGTAACCTCATGGCCCGGCATGTCCCCCACTCGACCATTACAATCAAGCCAGGGGATCAACCCTGGTTCAATGGAGAGTGCAGGAGGGCATGCCAGGAGCAGCACCAGGCATACCTGAAGATGGGGTACCAATTTGGTGAAGCCACTAAACAGGACTACTTGCACGCCAAACAGAGAAAGCAGAAAGTGATAGACAGAGCTAAGCAATCCCACAACCAACGGATCAGATCTAAGCTCTGCAGTCCTGCCACATTCAGTTGTGAATGGTGGTGGACAATTAAACAGCTCACTGGAGGAGGAGGGTCCACAAATATCCCCATCCTCAATGCTGGAGGAGCCCAGCACATCAGTGCAAAAGATAAGGATGAAGCAATCACAGCAATCTTCAGCCAGAAGTGCCGAGTGGATGATCCATCTCGGCCTCCTCCAGTGGTCCCCAGCATTACAGATACCAGTCTTCAGCCAATTCGATTCACTCCAATTGATATCAAGAAACGATTGGAGACACTGGATACTGCGAAGGCTACCGGCCCTGATAACATTCCGGCAATAGTACTGAAGACTTGTGCTCCAGAACTTGCCGCTCCCCTAGCCAAGCTGTTCCAGCACGGTTACAACACTAATATCTACCCGACAATGTGGAAAATTACCCAGGTATGTCCTGTACATAAAAAGCAGGACAAATCCAACCCGGCCAATTACAGCCCCATCAGTCCCCTCTTGATCATCAGTAAAGTGATGGAAGGTGTCACTAACAGTGCTATCAAGCAGCACCTGCTCAGAAATAACCTGCTCAGTGATGCCCAGTTTGGGTTCCGCCAGGGTCACTCAGCTCCTGACCTCATTACGGCCTTGGTTCAAACATGGACAAAAGAGCTGAATTCCAGAGGTGAGGTGAGAGTGACAGCCCTTGATATCAAGGCTGCATTCGACCGAGTGTGGCATCAAGGAGCCCTGGCAAAGCTGGAATCAATGGGCATCAGGGGAAAACTCTTCACTGGCTGAAGTTATACCTGGCACATAGGAAGATGGTCGTGGTTGTTGGGGGTCAGTCACCTCAGCTCCAGGACATCTCTGCAGGAGTTCCTCAGGGTAGTGTCCTGGGCCCAACCATCTTCAGCTGCTTCATCAATTAAATTCCCTCCATCGTAAGGTCAGAAATGGGGATGTTCACCGATAATTGCACAATGTTCAGCACCATTCGTGACTCCTCAGATACTGAAGCAGTCCATGTTCACATGCAACAAGATCTGGACAATATCCAGGCTTGGGCTGACAAGTGGCAAGTAACATTAATGCCACACAAATGCCAGGCTATGCCCATCACCAATAAGAATCAATCTAACCACCATCCCTTGATACTCAATGGTGTTACCATCACTGAATCCCCCACGATCAACATCCTGGGGGCTTACCATTGACCAGAAACTCAACTGGACTCATCGCATAAACACAGTGACTACAAGAGCAGGTCAGAAACTGGGAATACTGCGGCAAGTAACTCACTTCCTGACTCCTCAAAGTCTGTCCACCATCTACAAGGCACAAGTCAGGAGTGTGATGGAATACTCCCCACTTGCCTGGATGAGTGCAGCCCCAACAACACTCAAGAAGCTTGATACCATCCAGGACAAAGCAGCCCACTTGATTGGCACCACATCCACAAACATCCACCCCCTCCACCATCAACGCTCAGTAGCAGCAGTGTGTACTATCTACAAGATGCACTGCAGAAATTCACCAAAGATCCTCAAACAGCACCTTCCAAACCCACTACCACTTCCATCTAGAAGGACAAGGGCAGCAGACATATGGGAACACCATCCCCTCCAAACCACTCACCATATTCAGTGTCACTGGGATAAAATCCTCCCTGAGGATATTGTGGGTCAACCCACAGCACAAGGACTGCAGCGGCTCAAGAAGGCAGCTCACCCTCACCTTCTCAAGGGGGAAACCCGCGCTAGGGAATAAATGCTGGACCCAGCCAGTGACACCCATGTTACACAAATGAATAAATAAAACTCAGGAGAGCTCACTGATGTGGCCGTTTTAAAGCATTTGAGGAGGCAGTTAGACTGAGAGAGGAATCCTTGAGGAATAAACTGAAAATATGAATCAGGACTAACCTTACTGGTTGAGCTGACTTACTCAGGTTCTTGGGAATTTTTTTCAACGCCTTACTGAATATTTTGAAATGACCCTGGTGCTGTTTAAGAGGAGAGACTGTCAGTGTGAGATAGACAATGATTAATATTTATATAAAGCACCTTTAATATCATGAGTTCAGGAGGAGGGACGTTTTCCTGCAGTTGTACAGGGCCTTGGTGAGACCTCACCTGGAATATTGTGTACAATTCTGATCTCCCTACCTCAGAAAGAATATACGTGGCACAGGGGGAGTGCGGCAGATGGTCACTAGGCTGATCGTGGGGATGGCAGGTCTGTCCTAGGAGGAGAGATTGGATCCACTGGGCTTGTTCTCACTAGAGTTTAGAAAGATAGGAGGGGTATCTGATTAACATGTATAAAATTCTAACAGGACTGGATACACTTGATGCAGGGAGGAAGTTTCTCCTAGTTTGTTGGGGGGGTGTCTAGAACCAGGGACACAGTCTCAGGGGGATACAGGGTAGACCATTGAGGACCAAGATGGGGAAACATTTCTTCACCAAGAGGGTGGTCAACCCGTGGAATTCTCCCCCCCCCCCGCCAAAGGAGGTTGTGGAGGCCAGGCCACTAAATATATTAAAAAATAATAAATGTTTGGATTTTAAAGGCATCAAGAAGTAGGGAGAGAAACTGGGACTATGGCATTGAGATAGAGCATTAACCACAGTCATATTGAATGGAGGACCAGGCTCGAAACTTTGCAAAGATATTAATGACTTAGATGAGGAAAGTGAATGTATTCTAGCCTGTGGATGACACAAAAGTAGTTGGGAAGGTAAGTGGTGAGGATGGCTCAAGGAGTCTGCAGAGGGATATAGACAGGATAAAAACTTGGTCGACAGAATATAATGTGGAACAATGTGAGGTTCTGCAATTTGGCAGAAACACTTAAATGGAGAAAGACTGCAGAAAGCTCCAGAACAGATTATTTTGGGAATCCTCATCCACAAATCACAGAGAGCTAGCGGCCACGTTCAGTGGGGAATAAGGAAGGCAAGTGGAATGTTGGCTTTTATTTCAAAGGCAATGGAATATAAAAATAGGGAGGTTTTACTAAAACTTTACAAGGCACTAGTCAGACTACAGCTGGAATACTGTGAACAGTATTGGGTCCCTTATCTAAGGAAAGATAGACTGGCATTGCAAGGCAGTACAGAGAAGGTTCACTCGGCTGATCCCAGGGA
>NW_025981557.1:0-5286 GCF_021869965.1 Rhincodon typus | reverse complement strand
GAACATAGAACATAGAACATAGAACATAGAACATAGAACATAGAACAGTACAGGGCCTTCGGCCCACAATGTTGTGCCGACCTATTAGCCTACTAAGATCAATCTACCCTGCATACCCTACATTTTATTATCCTCCATGTGCCTATCCAAGAGGCACTTAAAAGTCTCTAGGGTATCTGCATTGAATATGAGTGCCCTGACTGGAGCTGTTAAACTGGTGCAGAGACCCCTGGCTGAAAGGCATAAACAGGAGTGCCAGAGGTTCTGTTCACTCTGAGAGCTGACTCTGAGGAAGCTGGACTAGTGTCAAGTACTATACATGTGTAAATAAAGGCTGACATGGTGATGGGATATCAGCCTCTGTGGAATTATTTCAGAAACTATATCTGCTTATATTTTTAAAATCCAACTCCCAAATGATGATAATCTTAAACATATATGTCACACACTCAGAATCCCAAAAAGAAAGTGACCATATTAGTCAATGAAAGAAATGGAAATTTCATGGAGTAACTGGGAGTGCTTGATGGGACAAATAGAGGGAGCTTTACTCCATTACTAGCCCCATGCTGTACCTGCCCTAGGAGCACTCTATGTGCTCAGTGTAGCGAGAGATTTTCACTGTAACTAAGCTCTTGCTTTACCTCTCCTGGGAGTGTTTGATGGGACAAAATAGATGGAGCTCAGTATCTAACCTGGGTTAAAACCATCAATTCATTTTTTAAATTTCTTGAAATATTTTTCTGTGTTACTTTCTTCTAGATAAATATTATTCAAGCAAAGAAGAAGAATGACATCTTACAGTTTGTAAGTATGGTCTTGACCTTGTTCCTCTCACTATTGATCAACTTTTGGATGAGATGGGTCCTTGGAAATGTGTTATTTTGAAAGATTCCTTTTTCTTGAATATCAGAATCGTTTAATGGCTTAGCTTCACATGCATGTTCTGGTACCTCAGGCCGACAGCTGCATTGATAACGTGCATCATTAAAAATATGGCTCGGCCAAAGCTATCCTTATCCAAAGCTTTCTTTCCAAAGAACAATCTATAGATGATGACCGACCATTGGAAGCACAGTTGCTTTCTCCCCTTTAGATGCTAACCATGGGACACTGGGTGGCTAACGTAGAACCCCAAAGGAGATTAGATATATGTACACAGACCAGGAAATGAACAATGCAATACCACACTAGGTGGGCAATACCCATATCCAATGGGTCATGTATGCATCAGTTATTTTAAATTATTGAAATATTTTTGGGTAACTGCAACAGTGGTTTTCTGTGCCAACTGAATTTTGATCTGATTGGTTTCAGATGGTGTCACTCATGGATGCACAGTCCAGCTTCTTCTCTCAGGGCTTTACTACACTGAACGACCTCGAAACTTACAAGAAACAGCTTGCAGAGCAGGTATGCTGTGAAGCCTGTGAAATGTTCCTGTATTTTACTCTTGGTCATCCATCAACAGAAATTTTAAGTTTTATTTTATGGGATGAGTGCATTGCCAACAAGATAGGCATTTGCGGCCCATCTCTAATTGCCCTTTAAGTTGCTTGCTAGGCCATTTAATAGAATCAACTATGTTGTATAAGGTAATGATGCTGAAACAGTTAATGTAGAAGTTGCATTAGTTCCACTCAATCTGATGTCACCTAAGTCTGATGGAGAAATATTTAGCTCAGCCTTGGCTGCTGTTGCAACCAAGGTTAAAGGAGTGAACTGTTGCTTCAGTCCCACTACTCTATGGGTTACAACATAAATAATAATACTTTTGCCAGTTACAAAGATGTCCAATTAAATACTTGTCTACACCAAATTTTGAATAATAATACCTATCGACCCTCATTCTTCTAATAGACTCAAAATTATTGAATTATTATCAAACAATTATATTCAAAGAAGATGCAATAAATTATTAACATACACAGCCAATAATGTGAAAATATAAATGTTAATCCTTCTAAATAACCCAAAACAGACACAAAAGTAAAACAGAAAAAAATGAATTTCCTACTGCAGTGGTTCACTTTAAAAGAAAGAAAAACACTTTCTGGTAATTAGTTAGTGCTGAAGGAAATATGATAAGACAAAAAATGTTCTGGAATGTGTCATTCTGGTGTTTTGGCATATGGAATCAAGTCACTAATGACACATAGTCATCTCTGGAGCCTTAGGAGACACAGCTTGCTCGGGAAATACAGGACTAAACAGTTTCTTCAATTATACTTTCAAAAGAACAGACAGGATTCACCCTGAACTCACCAACAGGGCTCTTTTCAGAAAAGAGGAGAGATCAGTTGGACAGCTTTTCCTCAAAGGCTTGATATTCCCTAATGAATTCCAAAATACCGAAACACTCTCCATCTAGTCACTGTTCAAACAGCCCCGACAGGGATTTAAGGCAAAGCAAGCAGATGTCATTCGTCATATGTTTCTAGCAAGCCATACTTAAGTCTCCAATGTCCACAGTAACCTTTCAATGACCTATTTTGAAGAATTCACTCCAGGTATTTCCACAAAGTCCTCGAAGCAATATTAATTATGAAATGCCTTATAAATAGAGTCAGAAGTAACACGACACCAGGCTATAATCCAACAGGTCTATTTGTGACCACAAGCTTTCAGAAAGCTGCTGCTTCATCAGGCTATTATTTCTGGCTATTATTTCTCTGCCTATGTATTCTGTGCCTATGCATTTTCCTCCACTTCACCTGCCGAAGGAGCAGGGCTCCGAAAGCTTGTGATTTCAAATAAACCTGGTGGTCTATAGCCTGGTGTCATGTGTCTTGACTTTGTTCACCCCAGTCCAACATCACCACCTTCACATCATGACTACCATCGACATTCTAAATAGCGGATAGTAGTATTTCTGCCTCACTAGTTAAGGTTATTTGTACCTATTGCTCGATTGGAACAAACTGCACCTTGTTATGTAAAACATGAACCTCTTCTTTAGACTCTACAGCGATCTATCCTCAACGACAGATAATTAGACAGGTACTTAGACTCAATATAAAAAGGGAGGATTGGTGGCAGCAAACTACCCCAACCACAAGCCACAGTGGTGGTCACTAGAAGATATGACAAACCACATTCCTGAGGGTCTGAAATCATGTCTAGGCCAGACCAGGTGAAGATGGCATATTTCTATCCCTAAATGACATTAGTAAATCAGATGGGCTTTTATAATTACCATTTATAGTTTCGTGGGTGACTACTACTTAGATGAGCATCCAATTCCAGAATTATTAGTTAAATTTAAATTTTACCAACTGCCATGGAGGGATTTGAATCCATGTCCCCATGCCTGGGTTTCTATAGTTACCTCACACTCTGTCCTATGAATAAAAAGGTTCCATTCTGCTCCCATATTCCCAGTACTAGTGCTGAGGAAGTTCTTATTCAGATCAGTCTGTCCCAATGCCTATCAATTTCACTATGTGCATCTCTCATTGGATCCCTGTCTGACACTCTGCCCTTGTGCACATGTGCATTAGTCTCTCATTTTCTGTGACTTATTCTGCATGTTTCAGTGGCCGTACAACTGAATAGATAGCTCTTTCAAAGACCTGGCACAAGATCGATTCAGTCCAAATGAATTCTTTCTGTGCTATAAATTTCGAGAAACTGCATGACTGTGAACACAATCCTGAGACTTGTGAAGATTGTCTCCTCTGCCCAGATCTTTTTAAAAAATTGTTTCTAATTTAGTTCTCACTTAGACAATTGAATGAAAAGATATATCATGCAAGCCTAACCCTCCCTCTACTGACCCCTTTTCCCGCCTCCAACACACCCCCTCCTCCTGGACACCACCCCAAGGCCTCCTACCCTCCCTCGACCTCTTCATCTCCAACTGCCGTCGAGACATCAATCGCCTCAACCTCTCCACCCCTCTCACCCACTCCAACCTCTCCCCCGCAGAACGTGCAGCCCTCCGCTCCCTCCGCTCCAATCCCAACCTCACCATAAAACCCGCGGACAAGGGAGGCGCAGTTGTAGTATGGCGCACTGACCTCTACATCGCCGAGGCCAGACGCCAACTCTCCAACACCTCCTCCTACCGCCCCCTTGATCATAACCCCACCCCTGAGCACCAAGCCATCATCTCCCAAACCATCCACAACCTCATCACCTCAGGTGACCTCCCACCCACAGCCTCCAACCTCATCGTTCCCCAACCCCGCACCACCCGCTTCTATCTCCTTCCCAAAATCTACAAACCTGAATGCCCTGGTCGACCCATTGTCTCCGCTTGCTCCTGCACCACTGAACTGATCTCCAACTATCTAGACTCCATTTTCTCCCCCTTGGTCCAGGAACTCCCTACCTATGTCCGTGACACCACCCACGCCCTCCACCTCCTCCAGAACTTCCAATTCCCCGGTCCCCAACACCTCATCTTTACCATGGACGTCCAGTCCCTCTACACCTGCATTCCCCATGCAGATGGCCTAAAGGCCCTCCGCTTCTTCCTGTCCCGCAGGCCCGACCAGTCCCCCTCCACTGACACCCTCATCCGCTTAGCCGAACTCGTCCTCACCCTCAACAACTTCTCTTTCAATTCTTCCCACTTCCTACAGACAAAGGGGGTGGCCATGGGTACCCGCATGGGCCCAAGCTACGCCTGCCTCTTTGTAGTTTACGTGGAACAATCCCTCTTCCGTACCTACACTGGCCCTAAACCCCACCTCTTTCTCCGTTACATTGATGACTGTATCGGCACCGCCTCGTGCTCCCACGAGGAGCTCGAACAGCTCATCCATTTCACCAACACCTTCCACCCCAACCTTAAGTTTACCTGGACCATCTCTAACACCTCTCTCCCCTTCCTGGACCTCTCTGTCTCCATATCGGGCAACCACCTAGAAACCGATATTCATTTCAAGCCCACCGACTCCCACAGCTACCTAGAATACTCCTCCTCCTACACACCTTCCTGCAAAAATGCTATCCCCTATTCCCAATTCCTTCGCCTCCGCCGCATCTGCTCCCAGGATGAGGCATTCCACTCCCGTGCATCTCAGTTATCCTCGTTTTTCAAGGACCGTAACTTCCCCCCCTCAGTGGTCGAGAACGCCCTCAACCGTGTCTCCCACATCTCCCGCAACTCATCCCTCACACCCCGTCCACGCAATAAGAACCAAAAAAGAATCCCCCTCGTCCTCACATACCACCCCACCAACCTCTGGATCCAACGCATCATCCTCCGACACTTCCGCCATCTGCAATCCGACCCCACCACCAAAGACATCTTTCCCTCCCCACCCTTATCTGCTTTCC
>NW_025981556.1:0-5286 GCF_021869965.1 Rhincodon typus | reverse complement strand
GCTGACGTTTCGGGCCTAGACCGAAACGTCAGCCTTCCTGCTCCTCTGATGCTGCTTGGCCTGCTGTGTTCATCCAGCTCTACACCGTGTTATCTCAGATTCTCCAGCATCTGCAGTTCCTACTATCTCTGAAACCTAGCACTGGAAACGTATACATAATGTGTGGAATACAGACTGTGAACATAACCATGTTAAATCCAATTACCTATTTTGGATATCAAAAGTAACTTGGTCTGCAGTCACTTTGCAAAACCCAGCTGTGGTTTGAATATTGTGATACATTTAACTTTTGTTGTGCTTATGATTTAGATTCTGATTTTGTAAATAATCTGATGGCTATTATCAGTATAACCACCAATACTCAACCTGTGATGTTGAATGTTATTTTATTGTTACAGTAGTTAATTTGCACTCAACTCATTACTGGTTGCTCTAGTAAACAGAAGTTTCTTTACACATCATTCGTTGCTGTTATGTAGTTCTGCTGTTTACAGACCTATTGATCAACGATTGATAAATTTTTGAGTGAGATATGTGTGAAAATGAAATTCTTTATCCGTTTGAAACTGTAGACACGATTGATAAATACCACCTCAATTTTCTAATGTGTAGTGAAAGGAATAGGCCAGTTCATTGATTTCTTTAATATTATTTGCATATTGAAATTTTAAAAGCAGTCATCTGCTCATGTTTTGTGAGATTTGCCACTTGTGTTTCCTGTTGTTTTGGAGACAATATGATGATCACATTCTATGCAATGCAGTGAGGAACCCAGGCCGTTAGCAGAGTGTAAACACAGATAGTCATTTCTTTCAACTAGCTAGCTATCACTATTTGCTAGTCTTAGATATGTTAAGGTTATATTCATACAGATTCACTAGGCAATAGGTTCTTCAAGAAGCAGAATTTCAGCAAACTGGTTACTTGTAAAGCTTTTAGATATCTTGCTTTTGAAAAATTTGTTTCGTTTAGTGGTTCTCATCCTGTTAGCACAAAGGGAAAGTGAACCAGCTTGTCACTGTGCTTCTTCCTGAATATTATCTTGGCTGGAAAACCTATGGTCAATTTTTAAATTATAAAGGTTACTAAGGCATTTACTATTTGTCGGCCATTTCCATTGGAATGGATTTAATGCACATGGAGTCAAGCCATTCTTAGAAATGGGGGATAAAGGGAAAAAAAAAGCAGAATATCTTGCCCTTGTCTTCCGTAAATGTTTTTTTCCTCTTAATTGCGATGCTAGTGTAGAACAGGTTTACCATATTTTTCCTCCATTTGATAAAGAATATCTACTTGGCCTATTAAAAAAAATTCTGAAATGATGTTCCGATCTTTTCTCTGTCAAGACAGAGTCAGGTGGATATAGGTAAACTTCTTATCCTCTAACCAAAATAAATTTACTTTTAAAAATTGGTTCTTTTACATAGAGGGAAAATTACATGAGTGCAAAATATGTGTGAACATTTGTTCTTCTGGTCGTTAGAATCAGACAGTATAGAAGGGGGTCACTGGGCCAAGGGCCTGTGCTGACCTGGATAACAGCTAGAAATTAGTCCCATTCCTTAGCTTGGTCCGAATTGCCTTGCAGATGCAACTTTATTAAGTAGAGATCTGATTCCCTTTTGAAAGTTACTAATGAATCTGCTTCCGTCACATTTTCCAGCAATGTATTCCAGATCATCATAACTCACTGCGTAATAAAAATTTTCCTTGTCACCCTCCCAACGCCAGTTATTTGTCAATTATTTTAACTCTGCATCTATTGGTTACCAACTTTTTTTGCCACTGGAAGCATTTCCTCCCTGATTCCCCTGTCAAAGCTCCTGACAATTTTTAATGTCTTCATTTAATTTCCCTTTAAAACATCTTTCTTCTAGGGAGTGCAATTCCAGTTTTAACCCTTCAATCCTGGTACAATTCTAATTAATCTTGTCTGAACTTTATCCATCACCTTTATATTCTTCCTAAAGTGTGGTGCCCAGACTTGGACACAGTGTTTTAACTAAGATTTAACCTAAGATTTATAACGATTCAAGCATAAATTCCTTTTTTTTAACTTCATGTCTCTATTTATAAAGCAGAGGATCTTCTTGCTTTGTTGATGGCTTTATCAAGTTGTTTTGCTTTCGTGAAAGACTTGCGATGTGAATCCCCAGGAAGTTCTGTATCATTTACTTAACCACCAAATTGCATTGCTAGCCTTTCTCTGCATTAAATTTAATCTACCACAAGCTGTCTATTTCATCGGTTTATCTATACCTTCCTTGCATTCTGCTATGACCTTATTCATTACTACATTTCCAAATTTGGTGCCATCTCCAAACTTTGAAATTATGATCCCTATCCTGATTATCATGTAAAATTGTGCATGCCTGATCCATGATTGCTTTTTCCAGAGGACCTTATTTAGAAACTTCTGTATATGCTTACCATGGAATTGGCAGCTACTTACAGATGATACAGATAAACAATAGGATCTTATTTAGAACCTTCTGTATGTGCTTACCATGGAATTAGCAGCTACTTACAGATGATACAGATAAATAATACTCAATCTGCCTTAATGTGTTAATATTGAAATAGATGCAATGAATATAAATGTTTCACCTTTAATTTTTTTTTATCCGATATGTGCATTTTGATCAAAACTCAGTTTCATCTGGCTTGTTTCTGAAATGTAATCATCTTTAACGAGCCATAGGCAGAGATATTTTTATCTGCGTGGCAGTGAGAAACTGCCTGTTTACACTTGGGAACTTGATTGACGTAGCCTGTTGTGCTCAGCGTAGAATACAAAGCAGGACCAAATCTTTGCTGTCCACATCTACGTGCCTTGTGCATTATGTTTCCTGTTAAGCCTTATGAAACAACATACTGTATAAACAAATAATGAAGCTTTATACAGTGGTTTGTGTTCAAAACATTTATAAGGCATTGAATAGGAAGGAGTGCTGAATGCAATTTTCTTCATGTCATTTGCTTATGACATGAAGTGTCTAGAATAATTTGTTACTGCATTGCGTATTGTTTTTAAGATTTATCAAGTATTCTTCCATTCAGATGGTGCATTTTAAACACTTCTATTCACAAAGTGCAGCAAATGTCTAATTAGTATTTCACATTGTGCAAGATTGATTTAACAATATAATTTCACACCAGCACACAGCTATGTCATTAAGACTGTAAATAAAAATAATGAGACTACTTTGAAAGATTCAGTAATGTAACTGGCAATTGGTTTCAGGTAGTTTGATGGATTTAGAAATCTCCTCATTTCCAAGGCAGCTTTGTGGGTGTGAACGTGCTACAGGGAGACCAGGGTAACCAGCACTTGGGCAGTGTTCAGTGTGTTTGTGATCAGGCAACTGCAGTATTTTGAGCACTGCAGATTACCTGGAAGCGTTTCAAAAATACAGCCTCCATTCTGACGCTATACTGTGCATCTAGAGATTTAACTGCTGATGTGGTAATTCACTGTTTATTTTATGAACATAGAACTGACATTTAATTTGGTTTTTGTTAATTTGGCATTTCCAAAAAGTGATTATGCTTTTGTTTACTCATGCACATTTTAATTGGTGATTAGGTTGTTTATAGGAAAGGATTGAATGTGGCATTAGACAATTATGCAGGTACTTTTGTATAATGTGGCTTTTTAAAATTTGGTTACTGCTCTTTTTTATGCAAACAATTTACTATTAGAGAATTCAGAGGTTTTAGGAAATCTAATTATCATCCTGGGTCATACCTGCATAAGATTAAAATTATCTTGATCAAAAATGAAACAACATCAAGGAATTTGCTTTCAAAACATCTATGCCACATTATCCTGGGTGCCCCATGGATGACACCCTTGAAATCTAACTTTCTTGAACAGTGAAACATAACCTGGAGCTCTTAGATATTTTTCATAAACTTGACTATGCTGTCTTGTGCAAAACTATTCCAGCCTATCCTATGTATCCCTTACCCTCATTCCTTGCCCACAACCTCTTCAATGCCTAAGCAAATGGACCTAATCTAAATTTCTTTTAGGATATCTTTTGCCTTTTTACTACTTGTATACTCTGGACAACTATAAGATCCCTTGCCCTTGTCATTGTGTAGCAGTCTCAGACAAGTTGAAGAGTGTCTATTACTGGTGTGGGAAATTAAAGGGTCAGATTGGTAAAGAGTTTTCTTTTGAGGCTGGGATGAAAATTCATTTTGACCTATGTCCTATGCAGAATATGAGAGAGCTTATTGCAAATGCCGACTAATAATGCCATCCTTTACAACAAGAATAAGCAATATCAGATTGGAGCATTTCAACACAACTCCTGTCAAATTTATCTCAAGACTGTATTGGGCTAAGCACTACACCTGCAACAAATCCACACACAAGTTAGTTATCGGTCATTAAGTATATTTGAGACTGAGGTAGACAGATTTTTAAACAGTAAGGGAATCAAGAATTGTAGGCAAAAGGATGGAAAGTGGAGTTGAAGATTATAAGATCAGTCATGACCTCATTGAATGGCAGACCGGACACGATGGGCTGAATGGCCTACTTCTGTTCCGACATCTTATGGTTAATTAGAAGCAAAATATTGCTGTTTCCAAGGATCTAAAAATAAAAACAGAAAGTGCTGGAGAAATCCAGCAGATCAGGCTGCATCCTGGAGAGAGGAATAGTTACTATTTCGAGTCCAATGACTCTTCTGTCTTCACAGATGCTGCAAGATTTTTAAAGATTTTCCACACCTTTGTTTTTATTTATGCACAACTTTAGATTGAAAGTCATGTACGTAACTAATCAAGAATCTTGTGGGTGTGATGACATTAATCAGAATGGCACCAATATTTTAAATTATATCTCAGGTTGTGATTGTAGATGCTGAAATTAATGAAGGTCATAAGGGATATGCTTAGAACAAAGAGCAGTACAGCACAGGAATAAACCCGTCAGTCCACCAAACCTGCACCAACACATGACATCTTTCTAGATTAAAAACCTTTTGCCTGTACATAGTCATTATCCCTCTATTTGTTGACCGTTCATGTATCTGTCAAGACGCCTCTTAAACATTGCTATTGTGTCTGCTTCTACCACCTCCTCTGGCTGCACATTCCAGGCAACTACCACCCTCTGTGTAAAAAAAACCTGCATGTCACATCTCCATTAAACTTATAGGGATAGCAAGGTGTAGAGCTGGATGAACACAGCAGGCCGAGCAGCATCAGAGGAGCAGGAAGGCTGACGTTTCGGGCCTAGACCCTTCTTCAGAAATGTTTTCTGAAGAAGGG
>NW_025981555.1:0-5286 GCF_021869965.1 Rhincodon typus | reverse complement strand
CTCTGTCTTCTTACAGCTAGCCAATTTCTGATCCAAACCGCTAAATCACCCTCAATCCCATGCCTCCGTATTTTCTGCAATAGCCTACCATGGGGAAACTTATCAAATGCTTTAATGAAATCCAAATACACCACATCAACCGCTTTACCCTCATCCACCTGTTTGGTCACCTTCTCGAAGAACTCAATAAGGTTTGTGAGGCACGACCTACCCTTCACAAAACCGTGTTGACTATCCCTAATCAAATTATTCCTTTCTAGATGATTATAAATCCTATCTCTTATAATCCTTTCCAACACTTTACCCACAACCGAAGTAAGGCTCACTGGTCTATAATTACCAGGGTTGTCTCTACTCCCCTTCTTGAACAAGGGGACAACATTTGCTAGTCTCCAGTCTTCTGGCACTATTCCTGAAGACAATGACGACATAAAGATCAAAGCCAAAGGCTCTGCAATCTCCTCTCTAGCTTCCCAGAGAATCCTAGGATAAATCCCATCTGGCCCAGGGGACTTATCTATTTTCACACCTTCCAGAATTGCTAACACCTCCTCCTTATGAACCTCAATCCCGTCTAGTCTAATAGACTGTATCTCAGTATTCTCCTCGACTACATTGTCTTTTTCCTGTGTGAATACTGATGAAAAATATTCATTTAGCACCTCTCCTATCTCTTCGCACTCCACGCACAACTTCCCACTACTGTCCTTGACCGGCCCCAATCTTACTCTAGTCATTCTTTTATTCCTGACATACCGATAGAAAGCTTTAGGGTTTTCCTTGATCCTACCTGCTAAAGACTTCTCATGTCCCCACCTGGCTCTTCTTAGCTCTCTCTTTAGGTCCTTCCTGGCTAACTTGTAACTCTCAAGCGCCCTCACTGAGCCTTCACGCCTCATCTCTACATAAGCCTCCTTCTTCCTCTTGACAAGAAATTCAACTTCTTTAGTAAACCGCGGTTCCCTTGCTCGACCACTTCCTCCCTGCCTGACAGGTACATACTTCTCAAGGACACGCAGTAGCTGTTCCTTGAACAAGCTCCACATTTCAATTGTGCCCAGCCCCTGCAGTTTCCTTCTCCATCCTATGCATCCTAAATCTTGCCTCATCGCCTCATAGTTGCCTTTCCCCCAGCTATAACTCTTGCCCTGCTTTATATACCGATCCCTTTCCATCGCTAAAGTAAACGTAACCAAATTGTGGTCACTAAAACCAAAGTGCTCTCCTACCTCCAAATCTAACACCTGGCCTGGTTCATTACCCAGTACCAAATCCAATGTGGCCTCGCCTCTTGCTGGCCTATCTACATACTGTGTCAGGAAACCCTCCTGCACACATTGGACAAAAACTGACCCATCTGAAGTACTCGAACTATAGCGTTTCCAGTCAATATTTGGAAGGTTAAAGTCCCCCATAACAACTACCCTGTTACTTTCGCTCCTATCCAGAATCATCTTTGCAATCTTTTCCTCTACATCTCTGGAACTTTTCAGAGGCCTATAGAAAACTCCCAACAGGGTGACCTCTCCTTTCCTGGTTCTAACCTCAGCCCATACTACCTCAGTAGACGAGTTGTCATCAAACGTCCTTTCTGCCACCGTAATACTGTCCTTGACTAACAATGCCACACCTCCCCCTCTTTTACCACCTTCCCTGATCTTACTGAAACATCTAAACCCCGGAACCTGCAATAACTATTCCTGTCCCTGCTCTATCCATGTCTCCGAAATGGCCACAACATCGAAGTCCCAGGTACCAACCCATGCTGCAAGTTCACCCACCTTATTCCGGATGCTCCTGGCATTGAAGTAGACACACTTCAAACCACCTTCCTGCCTGCCGGTACACTCCTGCAACCTTGAAACCTTATTTATGACCTCGCTACTCTCAACCTCCTGTACACTGGAGCTACAATTCAGGTTCCCACCCCCCTGTTGAATTAGTTTAAACCCTCCCGAAGAGCATTAGCAAATTTCCCCCCCAGGATATTGGTACCCCTCTGGTTCAGGTGTAGACCAACCCGTTTGTAGAGGTCCCACCTACCCCAGAATGAGCCCCAATTATCCAGGTATCTGAATCCCTCCCTCCTGCACCATCCCTGTAGCCACGTGTTCAACTGCTCTCTCTCCCTATTCCTCGCCTCGCTAGCACGTGGCACGGGTAACAAACCAGAGATAACAACTCTGTTTGTTCTAGCTCTAAGCTTCCACCCTAGCTCCTTAAATTTCTGCCTTACGTCCCCATCCCTTTTCCTACCTATGTCGTTGGTGCCTATGTGGACCACGACTTGGAGCTGCTCCCCCTCCCCCTTAAGGATCCCGAAAACACGATCCGAGACATCACAGACCCTGGCACCTGGGAGGCAACACACCAACCGCGAGTCTCTCTCATTCCCACAGAATCTCCTATCTGTCCCCCTAACTATGGAGTCCCCAATGACTAATGCTCTCCTCCTCTCCCCCCTTCCCTTCTGAGCAACAGGGACAGACTCTGTGCCAGAGACCTGTACCCCATGGCTTACCCCTGGTAAGTCATCCCCCCCAACAGTATCCAAAACGGTATACTTGTTTTTGAGGGGAATGGCCACAGGGGATCCCTGCACTGTCTGCCTGTTCCCTTTCCGTCCCCTGACTGTAACCCATCTACTTTTTTCCTGTACCTGAGGTGTGACTACCTCCCCGTAACTCCTCTCAATTACCCCCTCAGCCTCCCGAATGATCCGAAGTTCATCCAGCTCCAGCTCCAGTTCCCTAACACGGTTTCCGAGGAGCTGGAGTTGGGTGCACTTCCCGCAGATGAAGTCAGTGGGGACACTAGTGGTGACCCTTACCTCCCACATTCTACAGGAGGAGCATACAACTGCCCTAACATCCATTCCCACTGTTCTGAATTCCCAAACAGACAAATTAAAAAAAATATATACTAGTAGCCTTACCAAATCAGCGCTCAGAACCTTTTTTTTTGGTTAGAGGAGGAGGATGGGTGGGAGACACTACCTAGGTACTCCAAAGACATCTTCAAATTCCACCACGGCATAAACTAAATAAATTGATAAATCTGATGTAAAAAGCTGGTCTCATTAATAGTGATGACAGGCAGTATCAGATTGTCATAAGAGCTCATTTGGTTCATGAATGTTGTTCAAGTGAGAAAATCTATCATCTTTAACCTGAGCAGCAACTTTTACACACAGAGGGTGGTGCATGTATGGAGTGAGATGCCAGAGGAAGTGGTGGAGGCGGGTACAACACTTAAAAGACATTTGGATAGGGACGTGGATAGGAAAGGTTTAGAGGGATATGTGTTAAACGCAAATAAATAGGACTAGTTCAGTTTAGGAAACCTGGTCAGCATGGATGGTTGGCTGAAGGGCCTGTTTCTATACTGTATGACTCTATGATTCTAGTCTACATGTAAGTCCAGATGCACAGTCATGAAGTTGATACTCAATTACCCTTTGTTATAGCCTCGAAAGCCATCCAGTTGTAGCAAACCATTGCATAAAAAATGAATAGGAATAAAACCAGGCATATCACCTGGCATCATTCTTGATCCAGTTCACTCTGCAAGCTGCTGTTTCCTAACGTCTGAGGCTGCCAACCAAAATTGTGAGAGTTACCCAATAGACGAGTCAATCAACAGCAGGTTATAGTCAAGCTCACCCAGAATCACAGCCAATGTGGCACACACCTTGGTTGCCATCTGTTAGCATATCCTATCTCATGGGCAGGTCATACCCACTTGAGATGGTGACACATCATATACATTTCAGCCTTGGGAGTCTTCTACATTCTTATGGCATCAGGCCACACACAGTCAAGGAAGCCTCCTGCTGATTATCACTTACTATCCTCCCCAGTTGATGATTTATCACTCGCCTATGTTGGACACCACTTGGAAGAAACACTGAGGGTAGCAATGGCCCAGCATATATTCCAGTTAACGGTTATCAATAGCAAGATGGTTCAACAGTACTACCACTGACTAATCTGGCCAGATCCTGATGGAGATATCTACCATACTTGGTCTTAAGGGAACCAACAAGAGGAAAGAAGACCCCTAAACCTCATTCTCACCAATCTACCTGTTGTCGATACATCTGTCCATGACAACTGAATGGTCCTCACGGAAACAAAGTGTCACCTTCACATTGTGGACACTATCCACCATTTTAAATGGCACAATCATCATTGCTACAATCCAAAATCAGACCATCTAATTATGTTCCAAATTGACTGGGGAGCATTAACAATTTTTTCAAGTAGACAAAATGTGAGACCCAGGGAATCTACTGACAGACTGAAGCCATTGGATTCCACAGTTTTGAAGAAACAACAATAAACTTTATTATACAATATTAGAACAGTAATACAACTTATAGCCCATGTACATCTTATATTCAATAATCACTGGCCTAGACAGCGACATCCATTTCTCATGAATAAACTAAAAATGTCATTTGCACTCATTATATTCCTACCTATACAATCAGATAAATGACTATTAAAAAGCTGTTAATGGTTTTGATGGAGCCATTGCCTCAGTTTTCAGTTTCATAACCATTGGAGGCAGTTCAGAGAAAGCACTCTGGGATGATCCCTGGTATGGACGAACTTTGTTATGAGCAAAGGTTAAACATCTTGGACGCTACTCACTGGAGTTTAGAAGAATGAGAGGTGATCTCATTGAAACACTTGGCATTCTTAAGAGATTTGAAATGCTAAATGCTGAGGGGATGTTTCTTCTCATGGGAAAGTCTAGGATCAGAGGCCATAGTTTCAGAATAAAGGGGCACCAATTTAAGACTGAGATATGGAGGAATTCTTCTCTCAGAGGGTTGTGAGTCTTTGGAACTCCTTGCCACAGAGAGCTGTGGAAGTAAAATCCTTGTCGATATTTAAGGACGAGATAGATAGGTTTTTGACTAGTAAGGGAATGAAGGGTTATGGGAAAAAGCAGAAAAGTGGACATGAGAAATGTTGGATCAGCCAAGGTGGATGAATGGTGGAGCAGGCTCAAGGGGCCAAATGACCTACTCCTGCTCCTATTGCTTCTGGTCTTAAAGGGAAGGAGAATTATTCAGTTGTTGAGTTGGCTGAGGCTTTCCTCATCAATCTGGATAATAAAAGAAAACCGACAGCCATGAAAGAAAACAGCAATTTGGAGTTAAAACCTGAAATAAGTAGTTCACAAACTGTGATTAAAAACCAGTGATAGTAGGAACTGCAGATTCTGGAGAATCTGAGATAACAAGGTGTAGAGCTGGACGAACACAGCAGGCCAAGC
>NW_025981554.1:1065-5287 GCF_021869965.1 Rhincodon typus | reverse complement strand
AGAGAGTGAGAGACAGAGAGAGAAAGCAGACATAAAAATGGAGAGAGAGGCAGAGAGAGGGAAACAAGAGAGTGAAGGAGAGACAGAGGGAGAGATAATGACAAAGAGAGAGAAAGGGAGAGATGGAGGAAGATGGTGGGTAGAGAGAAAAACAGAGAGACAGTAATGGAGAGAGCCAGTGAGAAATGGAGACAGAATGGGAAGAGAAAGAAGAAGTGAGACATAGAGAGGGGTCAGAGAGAGAAGCAGAGAGAAGGGGATGAGAGAAGGGGGAGAGATGGCTGGTGGGAGACAGTGATAATGGAGCGTGTCAATTTGTGGATTGCCCTGCTCAGGGGGAGAGGGACAGTGTTGGGGAGGTTGCTGTGTGCATTCAGAAATAGTTCACCCTTACAAAAACTACCCTCAGGGATCGATCAGCATTAATATCTTAAAGCAGATTACAATCCCAGCTCGCACTGAGCATTCAGACAGTGTTGTTCCAGGACCTTACTGAGACCATCAGTGCTTCTACCTGTAAACAAAATAACCTGTAAATATCAAACCCACTTTTCCCCAACATCCACTTCACCCATTCCTGCAAAACCTCACCTCACACTCCCTCTTCCAGTTTGTAATCAGGTGCTTGACAGGGGGCTGAGAATTGGTCAGAGATGAAGGATATTCAGGATTGAACCTGGCGTGGAATTGACGGAGAGTACAGAGAAAGATTCCAGTTTCTGGGTCAGGACAACCTTCAGGAGAGAATGAGCAGTGTACAAAACGAAACAACTCACAGAAAGACAACAGCACTGGGTAGGAAAGGTGACGGAGGGTCACCTCACACAGGCCGTTGTTGGTTTACTGTGATGAAGGTGTCCAGCATTTATTTCCTGTTAGCTGCCCCCTTAAGAAGTTGGTGGTGAGCTGCAGTCCTTGTGATGTGGGTTGACCCACAATGTCCCTTAGGGAGGGAATTCCAGGATTCTGACCCAGCGACACTGAAGGAACGGTGATATATTTCCAAGTCAGGATGGGGAGGGGCTCGGAGGGGACCTTGCTGCCCCTTGTCCTTCTGCATGGAAGTGGGTCGTGAGTTTAGAAGGTGCTGCCTGAAGATCTTTGGTGAATTCCTGTAGTGTATCTTGTAGATCATAGAATCCCCACAGTGTGGGGACAGGCCATTCATTCCAACAAGTCCACACTAACCCTCTGAAGAGCATTCCACCTAGACCGATCCCCGTATCCTATCCCTGTAACACTGCATTTCCCATGGCTAATGTGCCTAACCTGCATATCCCTGAACACTATGGGCAAGTTAGCACAACCAATTCACCTAAACTGCACATCTTTGGACTGTGGGAAGAAACCGGAGCACCCGGAGATAACCCACGCAGACTCGGGAATGAATGTGCAAACTTCACACAGACAGTCACCCAAGGTTGAAACTGAACCTGGGTCCCTGGTGCTGTGAAGCAGCACTGCTAAATGCTGAGACACCATGCCATCCTCTCCAGTGTGAGAGATCGGGCCAGAGAGATAGATTGTGAGAAATGGGGACAGAGAGAATGCATGAGAGATCGGGACACAGAGAGAAAGTGTGAGAGATAGGGACAGAGAGAGATAGAATGTGTGAGAGGTAGGAACGGAGACAATCCATGAGAGTTTACAGACTATCAGTCCATTCCCATTGAAATTCCCAAATGAAACATGAGGAGAGTTTGGATAAAAGCGTACCCACTCAGTGCTGTCCATGACTGTGTACTCAGTTACAAACCTAACCTTCTGGAATAGAGCGTTTAGCTGAGACTGTGCAGGAGGGAAGATTGTGAGATGCGGATGATGAGAGACAGAGTCTTACCTCGATGTTAAAACACTCTGCTTTGTTCTTTGTTACTGTTGACTATTTAAACAGGAAGAACAAGGAGGAGTTCATCAGATCAGAATCAGGATCCTGGGCAAAACATTCAAATATTTTCTGATGACCCTAACAACCGATATTGTGTTACAGTCTCGGGATAGAAATATTTGAATTGAGAGATAATTCCCAGCCAGCATATCACTCCGTGCTGAGAGCAAAGCCTAACTTGGCACTAAGATACCACCTACTTATTTCATCACAGACTCGAGCTGGTATTTTTACTGCAGTAAACATTGCCAGGGGTTACCATGATGTGGGATCTAACACCGAGTACAGTGTGGGATGTCAGAGCACCAGGTATAGACAGTGAGAGAGAAAGGAGCCAGAGTTCCTGTTTTACCTGAAACACACCTGGCTTTTTCATCAAGGGATGCACCTTAATAACATCCCTGAAAAATATCATGGATTTCCCACAGCATTCACCAATTCTTGTGAAATCACAGATTGTGGTGCTTCCTCTCTCTCTGTCCCACTCTGTCTCTCTCTCCCTCTGTCAATCTCTCTCTCATAGTTTCATAGAGTCATAGAGATATACAGCATGAAAACAGACCCTTTGGTCCAAATTGTCCGTACTGACTAGATATCCAATATAAATCTACTCTCATTTGCCAGTATTTGGTGCATATCCCTCTAAACCCTTCCTATTCATGTCCCCATCCAGATGCCTTTTAAATATTGTAATCGTACCAGCCTCCACCACTTCCTCTGGCAGCTCATTCCACACACAACAATCCCCTCTGCATGAAAAAGTTGCCCTAGGTCCCTTTATATCTTTGCTCTCTCACCTTCAACCTAAGCCGTCAGGTTTTGGACTCCCTCAACCTGGGGAAAAGACGTTGCCTACTTACCCAATCCATACCCTCATGATTTTATAAACCTGTCTCCTCTCTGTTCATGTCCATCTTCCTCTGTATATTTCTTTCTACGTCTCTGAGTCTCTCTTTGTCTGTGCCTCTGTCATTCTCACTGCTTCAGCCTCTCCCTTTCTGAGTTTGTTTCTCTCTCTCTGTGCCCATATAAATTAGGATGAGGACTCTGTGTGGTTTACTTACTGCCCTTTCCACCTCTCCTGCCACCTTCAATGATCAGTGCACATATACCCCAGTTTCCCCTGCTCCTGCCACACCCCCTTTAGAATTGTCCCCTCCAATTTTATATTGCCTCTCAATGTCCTTCAGACCAAAGTGCATCACCTCCCACTTCTCTGTGTTGAACCTCATGTGCATCCTCTCTGCCCACTCCGCCAACTTGTCAATGTCCTTTTGGAGTTCTGCACTGGCCCCCTCACAGTTTACAATTCTTCCCAGACCAGGGACATCGGCAATGATGGAAACTGTCCCCTGCAGAGCAAGATATTAAGAAATGTCAGGAAAAACAAGGGTCCCAACACTGAGACCTGGGAAAACTTCCTGCAGTTTGGAGTCACATTAGGCACGAGCCAAGCGTAATTTAATCCCACTGCTATATGACACCATCTGTTGAAGGACATGGGTATGCCCTTGAAGTCATCAGCAAAGGACTCACCTTCTTCCCTCTGCGCCCACACATCAATGAATTACATTCACGTCTGGATGTCAAACACTTTTTCTGCCGACTCCCTCTCTGCTCCTATATGTTTAACCGTGAATCCAAACTAAACTCTGCTGACCCCTTCTCCCACCTCCAACAAAACCTCATTCTCCTGGACACCACCCCACAGCCTCCTACCCTCCCACGACCTCTTCATTTCCAGCTGCCGTTGTGACATCCAATGCCTCAATCTCTCCACCCCGCTCACTCACTCCAACCTCTCCCTGACGGAACGCTCAGCCCTCCGCTCCAACCCTAACCTCACTATCAAACCCACAGATAAGGGTGGTACAGTACGTGTATGGCGCACTGACCTTTATATCGCCGAGGACAGGCGCCTGACTCAGTGTTGAGGGAGAGCCACACGATCAGGGGTTTAGTGCTGAGGGAGCACTGCACTGTCGGGGGGTCAGTGCTGAGGGAATGTCGCACTGTCGGAGGGTCAGTGCTGAGGGAGTGCTGCACTGTCGGGGGGTCAGTGCTGAGGGAATGTCGCACTGTCGGGGGGTCAGTGCTGAGGGAGTGCCGCACTGTCAGAGGGTCAGTGCTGAGGGAGTGCTGCACTGTCAGAGGGTCAGTCCTGAGGGAGTGCCACACTGTCGGGGTGTCAGTGCTGAGGGAGAGCCACACTGTCAGAGGGTCAGTCCTGAGGGAGTGCCGCACTGTCAGAGGGTCAGTGCTGAGGGAGTGCTGCACTGTCAGAGGGTCAGTCCTGAGGGAGTGCCGCACTGTCGGAGGGTCAGTGCTGAGGGA
>NW_025981554.1:0-965 GCF_021869965.1 Rhincodon typus | reverse complement strand
GTCAGAGGGTCAGTGCTGAGGGAGTGCCGCACTGTCGGAGGATCAGTCCTGAGGGAGTGCCGCACTGTCGGAGGGTCAGTGCTGAGGGAGTGCCGCACTGTCGGAGGGTCAGTGCTGAGGGAGTGCCACACTGTCGGGGTGTCAGTGCTGAGGGAGAGCCACACTGTCTGGGGGTCAGTACTGAAGGAGTGCTGCACTGTCAGAGGGTCAGTCCTGAGGGAGTGCCGCACTGTCAGAGGGTCAGTGCTGAGGGAGTGCCGCAATGTCGGAGGGTCAGTGCTGAGGGAGTGCCGCAATGTCGGAGGGTCAGTGCTGAGGGAGTGTCGCACTGTCGGAGGATCAGTCCTGAGGGAGTGTCGCATTGTCAGAGGGTCAGTGCTGAGGGAGTGCCGCACTGTCGGAGGATCAGTCCTGAGGGAGTGCCGCACTGTCGGAGGGTCAGTGCTGAGGGAGTGCTGCACTGTCGGAGGGTCAGTGCTGAGGGAGTGCCGCACTGTTGGAGGGTCAGTCCTGAGGGAGTGCCACACTGTTGGAGGATCAGTCCTGAGGGAGTGCCGCACTGTGCACTACTGACACTTTGACACTGCCAGGTCTCGTAATACTGATCCTCTGAAAGTGCGGCACACACTCAGTACTGACTGTCTAACAGTGTGGCTCTCCCTCAGTACTGTCCTTTTGACACTGACACTTCTCAGCACTGACCCACTGACTGTGTCGCACACCCTCTGTAGTGACCCTCCAACAGTTCGATTCTTCCTCAGCACTGACCCTCTGACAGTGCAGCATTTCCTCAGCACTGACTCTCCGACAGTTCAGTGCTCCTTCAGTACCTACCATCTGATTCTGCAGCATTCTCATAATACTGACTCTGTGAAAGAGCGACATCCCCTCACTACTGTTCCTACCACAGTGCGGCATTCCCTCAGCACTGACCCTCCGACAGTGCGGCACTCCCTCAGCACTGA
>NW_025981553.1:0-5288 GCF_021869965.1 Rhincodon typus | reverse complement strand
AGTTTATTACTCACTGCAAACCATACAGTTCACCAAGTTAGTCACTGAAACTTCCAACCGTTTCATACAGTTCATTTATTCATTTTTATAACTAGAGACCACATTCTCATCTTTACATTATTTATTCAGTCCTTTACTAAGTATTTCAGTGCAATTATGTGATGCAGTGCAGTGATGCAGAATAGGCTTAATATCGAACTCTATCAATCAGTGAGAGAGACAATGAGGACCTAAACGCACACAATGCTATCACTGGGAATCCTTCCCATTTAATTTGTGCATTGATAGAAATTCCCAGCATTTCTTTCAAACAAAGTTGTCTCAGTCTAGAATTACATTATGAAATTAACTGACACTGCTGAATTGTCTTGTATAATTTACATTTCTCTGATTTTTGAACTAGTGTGTTGGTTTGATCCAAATAAATGGGATAATGCCTCTTTCGTAACAGAAAAACAAGATCAATGTCACACAACTGAGCTAAACACATCGTCGTAATATTGGCAGATGTCATTTCTGAATTCAAGTCACAAGCACAGGCCATTCTTCCCACAATACTGACTCAAATGTTGTCAATGCAGCAGTTATTGCTTTCTTCAATAAGTCATGTGATTGACTAAAGCAGCTATTCCTCAATTTTAAACAATAAAACCAGACACCATTGCTGCTGGTCTTTTCCGTTGTTTAACCTTTCTGTGTTTACTTTCCTTTGCATTATTTTTGTTTTCCATTTTCACTGCATTAACTTTGTTAATTCTAGGGATTTTTTTTCTCTTGGGAAGCTAGACTTTGTAAGAAAGGTAAAAGAAAGAAAGGTAGGGTGAATAATAGAGACAACCCTTCCCACACACAGTCCCACATACTATAACCACACAGCCACCCAATCTGGCTACAAACATCCAGTGTTTATTTCTCAGGACCATGCTTGAATTTGTGAATTCCTGTATTCCTGGCTATTAAAGTGAAATCACAAGCAGAAAATTCCAGCCACTGTGTGAACATTTCAAATGCTGTTCCCAGAAACTCCAAGAAGAACCTGAAAACCCTACTCCCCGCCAGGGCAAGTCGAGCTCTCTGGATACAGTGATCATGGGAGAGGCTGGTATGTCAGCTTGGGCTGATCAGGCCAAATTCTACTTCCAAGAGTTAGTGACCCCCTCAGATCTAGAGTAGAGCTCATGAGCCAGAAAAATCTGTTTCTGCTGAGAACACTGTAAATGAACAGTTCAATGACAATGAATCTCAAGAGCATTCGTTGCTGTTGTTAAGTCATCCTGCCAATCCCAGGATCAAAACTCAAGAGGCTGATAGTACCTTTCCCTTCAGCCTATTTTGTGCCTCCAGCTCCGTCTTTTGGAATCAGATTATAGTCCAACAGGATTATTTGAAGACACAAGCTTTTGGATTCTCACTCCTTCTTCAGGCTTCAGTGACAGAGGTGGCATCAGACACAGAATTTACAAGCAAAAGATCAAAATGTCATAGAACTGATGCAGTGTTAAACGAACCTAAGATCGCTGTTAAATCTTTAATCAGCTACAAAGATTAAAATGCAAATTCCCAAATTTCTTTCAAGTCACTGCCCTGAGATAACTAAAGGTTTTATCAGTTCCCTCAGTACTTTCCACGTAGGGGAATTCTACTGCCTTCGGAAGATACACAAAGCGAACACACCTGAATGTCCCAATGTACCAGGCATTGGGAACCTGTGTCAGAACCTTTCCTGCTATCTCAAGGGCATCTTGAAACCTTTTGTACAGGGAACCCCAAGCTTCATGGCACTACACATTTCTTTCAGAAACTCAGCACCCACGGACCTGTTGAACCAGGAACATTCCTCATCACAATGAACATTTCAACACTCTGCACCAGCATCCCCCACAATGACAGTATCAGCCTCAGTACTCAATACCAAAAACTGCCAATTTCCAGACGCCATCCTACAACTCATCCGCTTCATCCTTGACCACAATGTTTTCACCTTCGACTGCAAGTTCTTCATCCAGACACAAGGAACAGCCATGGGAACCAGATTTGCCCCAATATGCCAACGTTTTCATGCACAAGTTCGAACAAGATTTCTTTGCTGCACAGAACCTCCGACCAACGCTATACATCAGATACATTGATGACATTTTCTTCCTTTGGACTCAGGGTGAGGAATCACAGAAACAACGACATAGTGATATCAACAAGTTTCATCCCATAATCAGACTTACCATGGACTACTCTTCAAAATCAGTCTCATTCTGGGACACACACATCTCCATCACAGATGGACACCTCAAAACCTTGCTCTACTGTAAGGCTACAGATAACCTCATGATGATGCACTTCTCCAGCTTCCACCCTAAACATATTTAAAAAAAGCCATTGCCTATGGACAAGTCCTCCGCGTACACAGGATCTGCTCAGATGATGAAGAACACAACTGACACCTGAAGGTGCTGAGGATGCCTTCATAGGAACAGGATAAGATGCTCAACTCATCGATTGCCAGTTCCAATGTGCCTCAGTGAAAAACCGTCTTCTCTCCTTAGAAGACAGACACAGGATTAATCCGATAGGGTGCCCTTCATCGTCCAGTACTTCCTGGGAGCGGAGAAACTACACCATGTTCTTCACAGCCTTCAACACATTAATGATGACATTAAGCACCTTGCCAAGATCTTCCCCATGCCTCCACTTCTCGCTTTCAAACAACTGTCAAATCTTAAACACACCATGGTTCGCAGCAAACTACTCAGGACAATATCGACCGCAACACCATACAATCCTGTCATGGCAACCTCTGCAAGATATGTCAGATCATCGACATGGACACTACCATTACACGCGGGAACATAACCCACCACGCACACGGCAGATACTCATGTGACTCGGCCAATGTTGTGTCTCACACGCTGCAGGCAAGGACACCCTGAGGCATGGTATATTGGTGAGACCATGCAGACGCCATGAAAATGGATGAATGGACACTGCGCAACAATCACCAGACAGGGATGTTCCCTCCCAGTTCGGGAACACTTCAGTGGTGAATGACATTCAGCCTCGGATCTGCAGGTAAATGTCCTCCAAGGTGGCCTTCAGGATACACAACAACGCAGAGTCACCGAGCAGTGGCTGAGAGCCAAGTTCCCATGAAAGTAGCCTCAACCGGGACCTTGGGTTCATGTCTCATTACAGGTGAGGCCACCACACTGTACATTCACACAAACACACACACACACACACACACACAAACACACACACACACACACAAACACACACACACACACACAACACACACACACACACACACACACACGTACTCTCTCTCACACACACACACACAAGCACACACACATACAAACACACATATAAATCTATGGGGTGAATTTGCATTTGCAGATTTGTAATTGCGGATACTTTCTCTTTTGATCAAAAAGCATACATTTTGCAGACAATGTGGCATTTTATAAATTCCTACTTTGGAAATAAAACCAGTCTGACTCCAAGTTGATACACAGCCAGACTCTAAACAAGACCTCACACCTAAAATGCATTGTCTGATCTGGGATGTCACCTCTGGTATACTGAGGGAACTGTTAAAATCTTTAGTTATCTCAGGGCAGTGACTTGAAAGAAATTCAGGAATTTGCATACTAATCCTTTCTAACTCATTAAAGATTTAACAGCCATCTTAGGTTTGTTCAACTCAGCATCAGTTCTATGATTCTTTGATCTTTTACTTGTAAATTCTGTGCCTGATACTATCTTTCTCACTGATACCTGAAGAAGTAGTAAAACTCCAAAGTTTGTGTCTTCAAATAAACTTGTTGGACTATAACCCAGTCTTGCACAATTTTTGACCTTGTCCACCCCAGTCCAACACCAGCACCTCCACACATGATCTTTTGGAATGGCAAAGAACTGTTACTATTTCAATTGGATTGGCCATCACACTCCTCATTGCTTTCCCATTCACACTGCTACAGGGAATGGAATTTCTGACAGATACACAAGCCAAACACTGCTCCCAAACTGACTGCCTTTGTTGGACCCCTTCTGCTCCTGCCAATCTTACAAGCGTTATCCTGAGCATGGACATTGGTGAAACTCAGAATAAATAAGAAGGAAATTGTCAAATGAATACAACGTATTTTTCTCCGTTAAGTATGTAAGTTAAAACTGAAGCAGATTTCCCCACCATTTGTGTATCATGAGGCAGACCATTGTTGAAGAACATGCAATCAGGAAAGCTTTGTAAATTTTAATGTAACTTAGGTATGTTCAGAGAAATCAGAATTTTGAAAATAGAGATAACAAGGTGTAGCGCTGGATGAACACAGCAGGCCAAGCAGCATCAGAGGAGCAGGAAAGCTAACGTTTCGGGCCTAGACCCTTCTTCAGAAATGCAGAACTCCTTCACCTGGACCATGTCTAATACCTCTCTCTCCTTCCTGGACCTCTCAGTCTCCAGCATTTCTGAAGAAGGGTCTAGGTCCGAAACGTCAGCCTTTCTGCTCCTCTGATGCTGCTTGGCCTGCTGTGTTCATCCAGCTCTACACCTTGTTATCTCAGATTCTCCAGCATCTGCAGTTCCTACTATCTCTGAAACAATTTTGAAAATAGTCCTGGAAAAAGTTGTGATAAATCACCAGAAGAAAAAACTGTGGGCTGAATCTTATGGGTTTTTTTGTCAAAGTTCAGGTCTGTCAGGTTTGTTGGAATGATTCTCACTTTGAGGCCGAATGGGATTTCTTGCTGGATCTTTAGTGATCTCACCCCATTAATGGGACTTGATCCCTCATGGTGAGGATCATGTACAGTTTTCACCTTACCACCCAGAACAACTCCACACTCAGCAGAGATCCTCTCCAAGATCCCTATCACTTGCAGCTGCACAATCTGCCAAAGCCTGTTGTGTATCTTCAAGAGCTGCTTTTCCTGAAATTTTTGTAAAAGTTTCAAAAATAAATCAAAAAATACCAAGTCCCCATACTAACTGTGCCCCTGTTTATTCTAAAGGCTTCAACTTTGCAGGTAAACACTGCAGATAGTCAAATCTCCTCCGTAAACATCCCCACCTCTTGCTTTCATCCTTGGGAAGCTGTTTAGAATCTACCTCTTTGATCAAACCTTTGGTTAACTCCCTTAATATCTCCCTCATGTGGCTCAATATATTTCCAAGTCAGGTTGGTGAGTGTTGGAGGGGACCTTGCAGATGGTGGTGTTCCCATGTGTCTGCTGTCCTTGTTACAGTGACTAACTTGGTGAACTGTATGGTTTGCAGTGAGTAATAAACT
>NW_025981552.1:0-5288 GCF_021869965.1 Rhincodon typus | reverse complement strand
AGGCCCGAAACGTCAGCCTTCCTGCTCCTATGATACTGCTTGGCCTGCTGTGTTCATCCAGCTCTACACCTCGTTATCTCAGATTCTCCAGCATCTGCAGTTCCTACTATCTCAGAAAATAAAGTCACCTGTTATAACAGGGACTATATCGTCAGCAATAAGAAACGGATAGACATCAGCAAAGATCTCTGAAAATGATACACAAGAAGTTAAAGGTTTTTCAGTCCAACACAGGAATACAGACCTCAAATCAAACAGAAGGCAGCCCAAGTCAAATACCTTGCACACAATAGCTCCCATTCTTTCAGGTCTGAAGAGAACAGTTTTTGGGAGAATAGCAAAATCTAAACACCATCTGAATTTGTAAACATCAAGCATTTGAGCCGATGAGGGAATACTCTGGTCATGGTAAGTGTAAATATATAAACAAATATGTAACAATAATACTAAAGGGAAAAAAAGTAACAATGGTGAGATGTTGTATTTAGGTTTGAAAGGGTAAATATTTGGTTTGACTGCAGTTAAGCATCACCCACTGTGATGATGTGACCAAGACTTGTTAAGTATAAAGAAGGAGCTGATAAAAGATAGACCTAGGGCTAGTGTGCTCCTAACAGTTTCTGTACTGATGTAGGTCGTATTCATGTAGTCTGTGGAAAGTTACAATAATGCGTCGGACTTAATATAGCTCATGCAACAAGACTCCTCCAGTTAGACGAGAAAGATGCCTAACCCTCATCCATGCTATACCATTTTATTGTGAAGGAACATACAGATCCACAACAATCTGTATCCTTTGATCTGCCTTGACCTTCATGATAACCTGCGTTTTTTTTTAAATACATTTTGTCTTTGAATGATCCTTCTTGGAACTTTCCTTCCTCATTTCTCTAAGATGTAAATAAGCTGTAAAGCACTCCGAACCAGTACCTCAAACCTATTGAGCTCTTGAGTAATCTCATCCTTGTTTACCCCAACCAACATCAAATTTTAAAAGCAAGGATTACCCAGTAATTTGTTTACTAATTTATGTAATGTGTTTTGCTGTTTTCAACATTCCTGGCATCTTGTTTTATTAGTTTTGACTACTTACCCTGATTGATTAAGCATTTTTTTTTAAAAGAACATCATGAAGAACACAGAGCACAATTTTCATTTTGGGTTTCAGTGGAACACACATTTGTGAATCAGCTGCTGTCATTCACCACTGAGGTTTTCCTTTCAAGTCACATCAATGAGAAATTAGACCACAAGATATAAGGAGCAGAATTAGGCCATTTGGCCCATCATGGTTGATATGTTTCTCAGTCAACACAGTGTGGAGCTGGAGGAACACAGCAGGCTAGGTAGCATTAGAGGAGCAGGGAAGTCGACGTTTCGGGTCGGGACCCTTTTTCAGGTGAAGTTCTGAACTTCAGTTCTGAAAAAAGGTCCCGACCCAAAATGTTGACTTTCCTGCTCCTCTGATGCTGCCTGACCAGCTGTGCTCCTCTAGCTCCACACTGTGTTGACTCTGACTCCAGCATCGGCAGTTCTTGCTATCTCTGATATGTTTCTCAACACCATTGTCCTGCCTTCACCCTATAAAACTTGACCCCCTAACTAATCAAGAGCCTGTCTATCCCTGTCCTAAATACAATAAATGACTTGGCCTCCACAGACTTCTGCACTAATGAGCTCCACAGATTCACCACTTTCTGGCTGAATAAATTCCTCCTCATCTCAGTTCTAAAGGGTCCCTTCACTCTGAGGCTGTGCCCTTGGGTTCTAGTCTCTCCTACAAGTGGTAACATTTTCTCCACAGCCACTCTATCCATGCCTCTCAGTATTCTGTACGTTTGAATGAGATCCCCCCCTCATCCTTCTAAACCTCAATGAGTACAGACCCAGAGTCGTCAACTGCTCCACATATAACAAACCTTTCATTCCTGGATCATTGCTGTTAATCAGCACATCCTTCCTTAGATACGAGGCCCTAAACTGCTCACAATATTTCAATTGCAGTCTGACCAAAGCCTTATGTGGCCTCAACAGTACATCCCTGCTCTTGTATTCTAGCCCTCTTGAAATGAATGTTAACATTGCATTTCTCTTCCTAACTGCCAACTCAACTTGCATGTTAACCTTAAGAGTATCCTGTAGTAGGACTCCCAAGTCCCTTTGTGCTTCAGATTTCTGAAGTCTTTCCCCATTTAGAAAATAGTCTACACCTCTGTTCTTCTTACCAAAGTGCATAACCTCACAGTTTCCAGCATTGTATCCCATCTGCCGTTTCTTTGCTGACTCTCCTAGCATGTCCAAGTCCTTCTGTGGCCTCCTTGACTCCTCAACACTGCCAACCCCTCCATCGATCCTTTTGTCATCTGCAACTTAACACCAATGCTCTCAGTTCCTTTGTCCTGTTCATTAATTTATAATGTGTACAGTTGTGCTCCCAACACTGAACCCTGTGGAACTCCATTAGTCACTAGCTGCCATCTGAAAAAGACCTCTTTATCCCCACTCTCCTGCCAGTCATCTGCCCCTCTATCCATGCCAGTATCTTGCCCTTAACACCATGGGATTTTATCTTATTTAGAATCAGTGGGAATGTGATAGGTGGCCAGTTCCTAACTGTTAGCTTTATTTCATCAAAGTGCAAAGTGTAAGTAAATTTCATGAGATAATTCTGCAACTCCTTGTTTCTAGCTTTATACATTCATAGAATCCCTACAGTGTGGAAACAGGCCCTTAAGCCCAAAAAGTCCACACTGACTCTCAGAGCATCTCCCTGAGACCTTAATCTACACATCCCTGAGCACTAATGGCAATTTAGCAATGGCCAATCCACCTACCCTGCACATCTTTGGACTGTGGGAGGAAACCGGCACAGACATGGGGAGAATGTGCAAACTCCACACAGACAGTCACCCAAGGCTGAGGATTGAACCCAGGTCCCTAGCACTGTGAGGTGGCAGTGCTAACCACTGAGCCACCATGCTACCCTATCCTTGGTAGCCCTGCTTCCAAACTCTTTAAACTCTCTCCATTTTGGAGGTATGGAATCATTGATTTATTCTTGTGATTTTAAGAGGAGGCATTATCAGTAGCTAGCCTAAACCACAAGTTTAACATTATTTTCCATTTTTTTTCCCTATTTAAAAGCAAAATTTTGCAGTTAACAATTTTGAATTGTGAGGAATGTCTTTGCTAATGATTCAGGTATTTTAATGATAACAATCTATGTTAACAGAAATGCAACAAGATCCTTTACAGGATGCCAATTCCAGCCTTGAAGTATAAAATTGGAACCACCCAGGTAGGTCATCTCCTGGATGGATGCGGAAGGACATGGAGTTAGAAGGTGAGACTGTATCATTGTAAAGGGAACCAAGAAACTGCAGGGGAAGAAAAAGTGCACAAAAAAAAAGCAGCCAAAAATGCAATGTTAAATTCAATCAGAATTATTTGTAAATCATTGCTAAAACATATTAGGGAAAATCTCACTTTAACTATGATGTAACCTGAACACATCCTGCAATATTATTTAATTTCACATATTTCTTTTACAACTTTCATAATGGTCTCAGTAGTTAAGAAATTTGGTTGTAAGCTGGCAGTAATGGACACTTCATAGCAGACAGAAATACCAACAGTCATAGAGCCACTGGAGATCAAACACTCAAATGTAATTCTTTCATTTTTATTTCTTGCACACTGGCCACATGCCTTTCACAACTAGCTCCTAGGCCACAAACCTTTAATAAGATTTCCAATTCTACAGCCACAATCTTTGTTGCGAAAAGAAAATCATAGCAGACGGACATAGGATTGAACAATCCTCTGTGCAGTCAGCTACAGGACTCATCACCATAGTAACAGTAATGAGACCAGTTGGATTGTTCATCTGCTTTAAATTCTAATACAGTCATTACAGTCTTCAAGGTTAGGGTATAATCAGGTAGCAGAACATTGAATACATTGGTGGATTTATAACTGAATGTATCAGTTAATTTTTTTTGGTGCAACCTAAGGAATACTTTAATTCCAATACAACATGAAAAGTAAAATGGTCTCTGAAATATTATTACTGTGCACGATGCAACATAGAAATTGGATTTAACACTATAAATTACATAAAAGGAGGGATGCAGTTTTTTATTGTCATAATGGGCAAAAGTGTTATATCTCACGTTTCTTTTCCTTAAATGATAAAGTACGTTGTAAACTGAAGCGATGTTAGACATTTGGATAAGCTGCTTCACGCTGGGTTTATCAAGGAACATTGACTTGGAACATTTACTTTACCTATAGCAAATGTGATTAGGAAAATGTCTTACATGATTCAGCACTGTGACATGAAGGGAATAAATTGAACATGGTTAACCTAGGAAGTTAAGGATAACATCAAAGTGAAAGAAAAAAATGCAATGTGGCCAACATTATTGATAAGCCAGAATATTAGGAAATTTAAAAAAGAACACAACCCCATATAAAAGATACATTATGAGGATAAACCTCAAAGCAATATCAAGACAGGCAGCAAGAGCTTCTTCAAGTACGTTAAAAAAAAGAAGAGAGAAGCCAAAGTGAGCTTAAGTCTATTAGAAAATAAGGCTGAAGAAATAATAAAGGGGAACCAGGAAATGTCAGAAAAGTTGATAAATATTTTGCATCAGTCTTCACAGTAGGAAACATAAACAAAATCCTGAAACTACTAAATAACAGAATCCTGAAACAACTAAATAACCAAGAAGCAAATGAAGAGGGTCTTGTAATAGTATCTTATAAATGTAATAACTGTCAGAAGAGAAAAAGTTCAAGGGAAAACTAATGGGGCTGATGAATGATAAATCCTTTGGACTTGATGGAATGCATTCTGGGAAATTAAAAGAAGTTGCTGCAAAGATAGTGGATGTACTGGCAATAATCTTCCAGGAATCCTTAAATTCTGGAAAATTCCCAGAGAATTGAAAAACTTCAATGCAGCACATTTATTTTAAAAAAGGAAGGAGACAAAATACCTGTGATTACCAGCCAGTTAGCTTATCGGGAGCATGTTAGAATCTATTATAACAGCTGTAACAGCAAAGCATTTAGAAATACATAATATGCAGAGTCAGAGATAGTACGAACTGCAGACGCTGGAGAATCTGAGATAACAAGGTGTAGAGCTGGATGAACACAGCAGGCCAAGCAGCATCAGAGGAGCAGGAAGGCTGACATTTCGGGCCTAGACCCTTCTTCAGAAGAAGGGTCTAGGCCCATTTTCTGAAGAAGGGTCTAGGCCCGAAACGTCAGCTTTCCTG
>NW_025981551.1:0-5288 GCF_021869965.1 Rhincodon typus | reverse complement strand
CATCTTGTTATCTCAGATTCTCGAGCATCTGCAATTCCTACTATCTCCTATACTAAATGGTCTGGGCAATGAAGGCAAGTGCTAAACACCTTCTTAACCATCCTGTCTACCTGTGATGCAATTTTCAACAAACAATGTACTGGAACCCCTCAGTCTCTCTGTTCGACAACACTACCTAGGGTCGTATCGTTTACTATTTAAGTACTGCCCTTGTTTGTTTTATCAAAATGCAATATCTCACATTTATCCAAATTAAACTCCATCTGCCACTCCTCAGCCCATTGGCCCAATTGTTTGAGATCCTTTTGTAATCTTACATAGCCTTCTTCACTGTTGACTGTACCAGCAATTTTAGTGTTATTCACAAACTTACTAACCATGCTCATAAATTTTCATCCAAATATTTATACAAATGACAAACAAAAGTGGACCGCCACAATTCCTGTGGAACACCGCTGATGACAGGCCTCCAGTCCAAAAAATAACCCTTCACCACCACCCTCTTTGTCCTACTGTCAGGCCAATTTTGTATCCAATTCGCAAGCCCTCCCTTAATGCCATGTGATCTAACTTTACTAATTAGTCTACCTTGCAGTACCTCAAAGTTTTTAACTAAAGTCCATGTGGACAATGTCTACTGCTCTGCCCATTTTGGTTACGTCCTCAAAAATAAAAACCCAATCAGGTTTGTGAGACACTATTTCCCATGCACAAAGTATTGCTCACTATCCCTAAATCAGTCTTTGCGTCTCCAAATGCACGTAAATCCTATTTCTCAGAATCCCCTCCAACAACTTGCCCACCATATTCCTGCAATGTCAATGGGTCAAGATCTTGGAATCGCTTTCTAATGGCATTGTGGGTCTACTTATAGCACAAGGACTGCAGCGATTTAAGATGGCAGCACACCATCACCTTCTCATGGAGAAGGAGGCAGTAAAAGCTAGCCTGGCCAGAGACATCCACAAGAACACCACCCATGGTGAGATTAATTGAGCTGACTGTGTTCTCATTTCACAAAACACACTATTTTAGTTACCTACTCTTAACCCAATTCATTTTTCAATTTCATGATTTAAATTACAATCTCATGCAATTTCATGAAAAATCAATAAACACACTGAATGACTAAATATGACTTCCAAACACGTCAGCAAAAATTAATTGTCCCCAGACCACAAGCTCAAATACCTCCTGTAATCCTCTGCAACCAATACATTATTAGATACACAAACTCTACCAGTAACAGTGATTTCTTTCAACTACCACAGCATGACAATGTGCCACAGTTCAGGAGCTCACTGAACATTGGACCATGAACAGAAAATAATGTGGGATGTCACAAAATAGTCTCCAAGTCTGAGATGTGATTGCAAGGAAACTTAGGATTCTGAAAAAGGCACACCGCAGATCCCTACCTCACTGAATCCATGTTTTCCACTTTTTGGTTTTAGTACTAATCTTCAATGCAAGCAAAGTAGATGAGAAAAACAGTAGCCTCCAGAACTCAATGACGGAGCAAGAGGCTGTTTAATGGATTGTGGGCATCCAAGGTTCTCTCTCTATCTTATGAGAGAAGTGCCAAGCAGACCAACGATGAAGCAGCATACCTGCTCAAATCAGACCACTCTTACATGTTAATCAGAGTTCATTTTCAAAAAAGTTGTGGGTCAAAAGATGGCAACGATGTCACAAATTCAATTAGCTAGGCAGTTACATTACTCGAGTACAGCTTTTACTGAGAAATTAATATTTTAAGTGTTAAAACATTTTTCGTGTTGTATTTCACTAATTGTGTTATAAGTAATTTTCAAGTCATCAATGCCAATCCAAAGGGTGCATAATATCCACTTGCAATGACACTAATTTTATGACCCATTGAAGCTGTAACTCGAAATGCAGCATCAAATACTTAACAAGTAATTCTGATTTCTTACACCAAATAAATGTCAACTCTTTTTTAGATTGGACAATAATATTTCTTCCTTGATTAGCAAAACACAAATAACTCAATCTCCGATTTCCCAATTTACAGTGCAACCATAAAGATAAGTACACTTAAATCTACCACAAACAAGTCCAGCGAATAGTTCACTGGTTAGTCAACTATTATTGGTCAGTACTAATGCAAACACAACCACTACTAAGTATTGACAAAATGTTATCAACCAGTCACTTTCTCCATGCTGTTAACAGTGTTCCAAATCTGGGACAAGGAGCAGATAATAAATGATGTAATGTTACCACATAATAAAGAAGACACTAGTCAAATGGTAACTTTGATTACTGTGATATCATTTAACTGAACCAGGAAAACGCCCATTCCTAAAAGCCCTATATTCACTGTGATAAAGGAACCAAAGGGTCATGACAGTGACAAATTATAGATCATCAATTTTCAACTTCCATCATCTAATTTTAATACCCGAAACACTAACGGACTGTTTTTTTTAAGAAAACAATTGAAATGTGCACAATAATCACTCAACTACTGTTGCAGCTACGCTTCATGAAACCATCAATAAAAAGGAAAACAAAAAAATAATTTCAGCTCTTTTGCTGGTCAAAAGACTTAAGACCAGCAAGTGTGAAGAAACTTTTACATCCTGTTTAATTTACACCTTGATAGGAAATTCATGTTTTGGAAGTAAAAAAAAAAACTGCCTACAATCAAGATTGTATTCAATCTCAAACATGGAAATATGAGTGAATGATATTTCAAGTAACTGCTAGTGAAATGAATCTGTAACTACAAATAGACAAGTTTCTCTTTCTGTACCTACTTTCTCTCGGTCTCTCAAAGAATGAAGTGCCCGGTGATAATGCAAGCTGAAAAGAAATGCCTGAGCACGAAGATAACTGCAATTGCTACAAAAGTCAATGATTCAGGATATTCTTAACTGGATACAGCCAAGCATCACTGGCTA
The DNA here is from genome assembly GCF_021869965.1 of Rhincodon typus. Classification (NCBI taxonomy): domain Eukaryota; kingdom Metazoa; phylum Chordata; class Chondrichthyes; order Orectolobiformes; family Rhincodontidae; genus Rhincodon; species Rhincodon typus. The sequence continues at coordinate 2,361 of NW_025981551.1, read as the reverse complement.
GTTGGAATCATAACAACACAAAGGAAAATGGCTTTGGAGGTCAGCGATCTCATCAAGAACATCACAGCAGCAATTCCACTGGGCAATGTTCTCGGAACAACCATCTTGAGCTACATCATTAATGACCTTCCTTCCATTATAAAGGTTAGACGTAGGGATGCTCAGCACCACTGGTGACCCCTGAGATACTGAGGCACTTTATATCAAAAATGCAGGAAAATCTGGACAACATCCAGGCTCGAGTTTATCAGTGGCAAGTAACATTCACACAAGCGTCAGGCAACAGCCATTTTCAAAACCAAGAGTCCACACATCACCATGAATTAATATTTAATGGCGTGACCATCGCTGAATCTCCCACTATTAACATCCTAGGGCTGCCAACATTGTAATGACAAGTCAGAACCCCAAAATAATATTGGTGTTTTTAGCTCTCAAGTCCAATAGGTGAGGTTTTCTTTTTCAAAAAAAAAAGGGGGACTGCTATAAGCCCAAATAAACACAACTGTGAATTCTGCATGGGACTGATGAGAAGTTATACCTAAAGGTGTCAGAAAATTTTAAACAAATTGGACTGTGATTTCATAACTAAACAATCCCGGTAGATTATGGCCCAAACTGTTGTGATGATACTATGCCTTTAATAAGTCTATTTTATCCATTTTAAAATAAAATTTGTAAACAGTTGGAAGATCTTGAGTTTTCTTTTGAAAAGTTCGAACAATAGAAGCAACCTGAATGAGTGTGGTCAAGTGCTCACAGATCTAGGATTTTTAGTTTCTTAATTTTTCAGTCGCAGTTGTTGTTGGGTCTGTTGCTATTGTACATCTCTCCCCGCTACACAGTTCTCTTGATGTTTTTTGTCCTTGGCTGCTGGAGTTGCATGTGAGACAATCTGTTTTCTGAAATTGCCTTTTGCCAAGGGTGTGTTTATGAGATGTTACTATATTGGAACAGTTAGAGTTTAGTAGCTAGCTAATCTATTATTCTGTTAAATTCATCAATAGAGTTAGAGCTAAGCCAATTTTGTTCTTTTTTTTTCTGTTGTATTCTAACGATCAAGCTTTAATTTTTTCCACTCACCTCTTAGTTCTAATCTGTATTGATGTTGTATTACTAATTTTTCTCATATTCAATAATGAATAAGCTCACGCATTTTTAACTCAAGAAAGTCTGGTTAAATCAGTGGCGTTTAAAACAGTTTACTTCCAGACCCAAACAAACATACCTAAAAAAGGGATCCTTTTAAATTCAATTTGTTGCAAGTGACTGATCGGTGGGTGAATAAAGATAGGGAACCACTTCATCCTTCTTACCTGGGAGTTGAACAGATTGGGGTGCCCCATGTAAAACCATAACAAATTGGGGAACTCTACCCAGAATCTGGTCATAACACCATTGCCAGAAGCCAAACTAGCCTGACATACAAATACCATGGTTACAAGAATAGTTGGAGGCCAGGAACCCTCCAGCAAGCAACTTACCTCCTATAATTCCCAAAGCCATCTACAAAACACAAGTCAGGACTGTGATGGAATACCCCCATCCGTCTAGACAAGTGCAGTTCCAAAAACACTCCAGCAGCATGACACCATCCAGGACAATGCCGTCAAAACAGTTTGAACCACACCCACAAGCATTCATTCTTTCCATCACTCATACCCAGTGACATCAGTATAGACTATCTGCAAGATGCAGTGCAGCAGTTCACTGTCTACTTCAAAGCACCATCCAAATCAACAACCACAAGTTCCTCCCCAAGCCACTCATTATCTCGACATGGAAATATATTGATCTTCCTTCAGTGTAACTGGGCTAAAATCCTGGAACATCCCCCATAACAGCAGTTAAACTGCATCTACACAAAATGGACTGCAGCCGTTTAAGAAGTCAGCTCACCATTAACTTTGCAAGGGCAGTTAGGGATGGTCAATAGTTGCTGGCTCAACCAACAAAGCCACACCCCCGAATGAATAAAAAAAACCTCAGGATCACCTCAAAGACTTTAAATTGTGTAATCTTTTCTCTTCCTTTGCTGTACTGAACATTACCTCTTTTAAACATTTTTCTCTGGACTTCAATTATCGAAGGAACATTTTTGTTGGCCCAAAACCCTTATTCTCAGTTACATCAACAATGAAACACTTCAATAAGTAGCTACAATAAAAGTCAGGATTTGATTTAAAACACTTTTTTTTCTTAACTAATTGAAAATCTTCTATTCACACTTCATTTCCCGTGTCACTGTAATGTATTTCTAGAAACAGTGAAAATCCTGTTTCTTAATAAAAAGAAAACAAATACAGATATTCTAAGAGATAGTAGGAACTGCAGATGCTGGAGAATCCGAGACAACAAGGT
>NW_025981550.1:0-5289 GCF_021869965.1 Rhincodon typus | reverse complement strand
GAAACGTCAGCTTTCCTGCTCCTCTGATGCTGCCTGGCCTGCTGTGTTTCTCCAGCTCCACACTGTGTTATCTCAGACTCTAGCATTGACAGTTCTTACTGTCTCCACATTTGTAAATGAGACAGGTATAAATACAACTGAAGGTACAACAGATAGAATCAGTAGAATAGGTGTAATGGAATGGTTATAATGGAAACATTAGAATAGTCATGATGGATAGTTCCAATGATAGATAGACAATTAGTTAATTGAAAAGTTATTCTGGTGATGGGTGCCAAACTGTGATTGTGATACAAATATAACACATAATTATAATTCACATCATAGTTGTTAATACTCAATCAACAAAAAATTAAGTATAACATAATAAAAAAGAGTTTGTGTAATTACAGGGGTGTGGCAATGACTTAGTTATATTATTGTGGGACTGTTAGAGACCCGTGTAAGGTCCCCTGGAAACGCAAATTCAATAAACAACTAGAACCTACAGTCTAATGCTGACCATAAATCCATTGCCAATTGTCAGGAAAAACCCACCTGGTTCACTAATGTCCTTTAGGAAAGGAAACTACCATCCTTACCTGGTCTGGCCTACATGTGACTCCAGACCCACAGCAATGTGGTTGACTCTTAACTGCCCTTTGGGCAATTAGGGATGGACAATAAATGCTGACTCAGCCTTTGATGACTACCTCCCATGAATGAACAAAACAAAATGATCATTTCAGTGTACAAATAATAACAATATATTGCAAAATACAGGTCCCCTTAATTTACAGAACAAAAATTAAAATGCTCTCTGCATTTTGTACTATCATCGATGTGTGACAGGTTGAGTTCATTGAATTCTCCATCATTTACATACTATTCTATAGTGGGCCTTCCTCAGGACCCACAGCCCAATGACAAAAGTACCACTAGCTGAGAGCTGCCTTCCCAATAAAGAGGCTGGCACATCTTCCATGCTCGGCAGTGCCTCCGGGGGATGTGGCTGTGGACGGTACGACATTCACTCAAGGCCTTGTGGTGAGGTAGGACTCAGTAAGTGAGAGCAGTCATGGAAAACGGTGTCAGTAGCAAGGGCAGAGGTTGGCTCTTTGAGAATTCTCCCCTTCCTGATATCGGATCTCTCAATCAGGCAGCGAGCTCCTTTGACTGAAGGCCATGCCTCCTGGAGGAACACAAAGGAACACATCCGGGTTTGTTTATTATGCTCCCCACTTGGACAGCCCCCTGTCTAGCACCTACCCGAATACCTGCTGAGGTGAGATGTAGTACTGAAGCGGGCAAGACATTTCTGCCATGGAAATAATTGGCATCATGTTGGAAAGGTGATGGATCTCCCACCACAATTAAATAGCCGTCCCCTGCCATCATACAGTCATAGAGTCATACAGCATGGAAACAGACCCCTCAATCCAACCAGTCCATGCCGATCATAATCCCAAACTAAACTAGTCCCACCTGCCTGTTCCTGGCCCATATCCCTCCAAACTTTTCCTATTCATGTACTTATCCAAACGTTTTTTAGACATTGCAATTTTACCCACCTCCACCACTTCCTCAGGAAGTTCATTCCACATACAAACCACCCTCTGTGTAAAAACATTGTCCCTCATGGCTTTTTTAAAATCTCTCTCCTCTCACCTTAACAATATGCCCTCTAGCCTTGAAATCCTCCATCCTAAAGAAAAGATACCTCCCAATAACCCTGTCCATACCCCTCATGATTTTATAAACTCCTATAAGGTCAGCTCTCAACCTCCTACACTCCAATGACAAAAATCCCAGCCTATCCAGCCTTTCTTTATAACGCAAATTTTCCAAACCCAACAATATCCTGGTAAATCTCTTTTGAACCCTGGCTAGCTTAATAATATCCTTCCTATAACAGGGCAACCAGACCTGGACACAGTACTCGAGAAGAGGTTTCACCAATGTCCTGTACAACCTCAACATGACTTTCCAACTTGCACTGGTTTCAGTCTGAGCATGCCACCCTGGACATTTTTAGTTCATCATGATGGGTTACACACTTGACTAACTCCAAGGTTTTGGGTTCAAAAGCAAACTGCAGGCTCCAAGATCAGTGCAGCCCTTGGGGTCTTTGGAAAGATGTTAAAAGTGCCTTCATTTCCGCACAGAAATTTCTCGGTTTTGACCTAAGATCAAAGACCACTGCGATTTAAGTCAGAAGTCAATCCATACAGGGTAACAACCATATCTAGAACTGGGGGAAAAGCAGCAGTGTACAGATTATAACAGGGGAGTATGACAGTGTAAACAAAACTCAACCAGCTCATAAAACGCCTGCTGTACAATATTGGCACATCATCTGGGACCTAAAGCAATTACTTTTGTTATTGTTATACTGGATAACACAAGTTATCCACACCATTTTAAATAAGAAATCCCTCAACTCCGGACCTTCCAGAAATGATTTGTGTCCTTGACAAAGCAAAGCAGGGCCCAGGCTTGATTGCTGGAAGGAAGCCAGAATAAACAGGCTCCAAGCGAGCTCAAAAATGGATTTTGAAATTGAGGTTTCCTGGTTTAAATTAATCATCGGCAGGTTTGTTTGCTGTTGACAAGGCAGGTCCATTCAGTTTTGAATCACTCTGACACCTATTTTCATGTGAAGAATTTCTTCTCAATGTTTATCAATCCTCTTGATGGTGCCTACTTTTAGCAAAATGAAAAGAACGCATGGACATAACTTACAGGGAAACCTGATTACACAGAGGACGGGCATCAGGAAATGGTAAGTCATTGGAAACGGAAGCATCGCCGAGTCTCTGCTTATATAATTCAAAATATCTCCGGGGTGGCAGGGAGATTATTCACCATGATACACTTCAATGCAACACGCATACCGAATATCCACCCACAGCACTGAACTCCGAATGCACTTTGTCGGTTGTAAAGTCCATCAGGGAGACATGAAAGGTGCTACTCAAATGCAATTTCTTTTTAAAAGAAAAGTAGACTGACTGGAGATAGAAGCAGTTGCGATGGTTCTTTTTAGGGCTGTGTTTGCTGCAGGGAGAGCGTTTAATGAGTGATGTTGTGAATCGAAAAGTGTTTGTTCAAGTTACAGAAGGTGATTAGGCCCCCCCCACAGCAAGAACCACAGGGGTGTCAGCAAAAGGAGAGGCAAGCAGGCTCCGTGAGGAGGAGTGAACAACAGGGCGTCAAAGGAATAGTGTGGGGGACAGAAACTGAGAATTCACACTCTGTGGGTGTCACTAGCTCGGCCAGCATTTATTGTCTATCCCTAGTTACCCAATCCAGTTAAGAATCAACCACATTGCTGGGAATCTGGAATCATATATAGGCCAGACAAGGTAAGGATGGCAGATTTCCCTCCCTAAAGGGCATTAGTGAACCAGATGGGTTTTTACCCCAACAATTGGCAATCGATTCATCATTATTATTGCTAGACTTTTAATTCCAGATTTTTTTTAATTAAATTCAAATTCCACCATCTGCCATGACAGAATTTGAACCTAGGTCCCCAGAACATTGCCTGGGTCTCTGGATTAACAGTCCAGTGATAATATCAACAGGCCATTGCCTCCCTTTTCTTTAAGCCCTAGAAAGATGAGAGAGAGGCAGTGATAACATGTAGACTTCAATGGCACCAATTTCCAATTAGGGTGTGAAACTTAAAAATTATTTGTAAGACTGTGCCAAATGAGTAGGGGTAGGGTAAAAAAATTGGATCGCTCTTTCAGAGATCCAGCACACGTAAGTTGAACTTCAGTGCTTATTATTCTGTGATTTAGATCAACTGTAGTTTACAAGGTATCAGTAAAAGGCTGTCATTTCAACTCCTTTTTTTCTGTACTGTGGTTGTTCTAGGCCCAACCATCTTCAGCTGCTTTATCAATGACACTTCCTCCATTTTCAAGGTCAGAACTGAGGATGTTCGCTGATGTACAATGTTCAGCACCATTCATGACTCCTCAGGTACTTAAATAGTCTGTGTCAGACCTGTCGGGTTTGGCCTGACATGTGGTAAGTAACATTTGTGCTACACATTTGGCAGGCAATCACCATCTCCAACAAGGGAGAAACTGACCATCACCCCTTGACATTCAATGGCATTACTATCACTGAATCCCTTACTATCAACATCCTGGCACTTGCTATTGACCAGAAACTGAACTGGATTAGTCTTATAACTGTGGCTACAAGAGTAGGTAGAGACTAGGAATCCTCCAGTAAGTAACTCACTTCCCGACTCTCTAAAGCTTGTCCACCATCTATCTATAAGACATGAATGAGGAGTGTGATGGAATACTCCCCAGTTGCTTGGATGGGTGCAGCTCCAGCAACACTTAAGGAGCTTGACACCATCCAGGACAAAGCAACCCACTTGATTGGCACTACATCAACAAACATTCATTCTGTCCACCCATGATATTCAGTAGCTGCAGTGTGTACTAACTACAAGTTTCTCTGCAGGAATTCACCAAGGCTATTTTGACAGTATCTTCTAAACATACAACCAATGACTCTAGTAAGATAAGGGCAGCAAATACATGGGAACACCACAGCCTATAAGATCCCCTTCAAGCCATTCCTCTTCCAGACCAATGCTGTCTGAGGATCTTTGGTGAATTTCTGCAGTGCACCTTGTGGATAGTACACACTGCTGCTACTGAGAGTCAGTGATGGAGAGAGTGGATGTTTGTGAGTGTGGTACCAATCAAACGGGCTGCTTTGTCCTCGATGGTGTCAAGTCTCTTGTGTGTTGCTGGATCTGCACACATCCAGGCAAGTGGGAGTATTCCATCACACTCTTGAACTCAGATTCTCCAGCATCAGCTTGTGACTTGTAGGTTGTGTCAAACATAAAATACAGACTTAAACAAGTGCTACATTCAAGCTAAAATTGTTTAGATTGAAATAGAGTCATTGACAAATATTCTTCCTGGTAAGCCATAGTCATGAAACGTCTGCCGTGTGTCACACAGGCTGTAATCAGCTCTCTTACACCTCGTCAATGAAGAATTCATTCTGACAGGGCTGTTTCCCATCGTGCTCAGAACATAGTGTCAGAAGTGGAGCTGAAATTGCGCGCATTTGAGAAAGCACAGCTTATGACAGAACGACACAGAAATGTTCATGGATGTAAAAGCTGCCTCAAGCAAATTACACAAATTAAATACATCAAAAAAAAATGGACATAGTTAACACAAGTAAGAGAAAATGGCTGCAGCTTTTCATCTCCCAGCTCTGGTGCAAATGAAAGGTGTCATGAGGTAAAACTGCAAGCTTTTCAAT
>NW_025981549.1:0-5290 GCF_021869965.1 Rhincodon typus | reverse complement strand
TACTTATTTCAGCGAGTTAAGCACTTCAGATGATCAAAATCTCCACTTCACCAAATGACACAACTTTTGATGCTGTTTGGTTGAAAATGCTTATTTCAGGGAGTTAAGCTCTTCAGAACACCAAAACCTGAACTTCACAAAATGACTCTAGTTTTGATGATGGTTTGACTAATATGCTTATTTGAGTGAGATAAGCATTTCAGAAGTCAAAAATCTGAACTTCACCGAATTACTCTACTTTTTATGTTGTTTTGACTAACGTGCTTAATTCAGCGAGTTAAGCAGTTCAGATTGCAAAAATCTCAACTTCACCAAATTATTTAATTTTTAGTGCTGTTTGGATTAAAATGCTTATTTCAGCGAGATAAGCAGTTGAGAAGACATAAATCTGAACTTCACCAAATGACTCAATTTTTGTTGTTAATTTGACGAACATACTCATTTCACTGATTTAAGCACTTCAGAAGATCAAAATCTCATCTTCCAGAAATGACTCAACTTTTGATGTTGTTTTGACTAACGTGCTCATTTCAGTGAGATAAGCACTTCAGAAGACCAAAATCTGAACTTCACTAAATGACTCAAATTTGATGTTGGATTGACTAACAGGCTTTCTCCACTGAAATAAGCACTTCAGAAGTGAAGAATCTCGACTTAATCTCCGGATTACTGCCCGAGCCACGTGCAATTATGCTTTGGGATAAGAAAGTTCGGGAAGTAAACACGTGGCTAATTGAGTGGTGTGAGAAAGAGGGGTTCCATTCCATGGTGAATTGGCATCAGTTTTGGAACCGGAGGGATCTGTACCAATGGGACGGTCTCCACCTGAACCGATCTGGAACCAGTGTTCTTGCGTTAAGGATAAATAGGGTGGTCACTAGGACTTTAAACTTGTGAACTGGGGGGAAGGGAAAGGGAAAACGGCAGGGAGTATGATGGTAAATAAAAAGGTAAGCAGCAGGTTCGCATGTGAGCAGGAGGGTTTAAGTTCAAGGCAGACTATGAAAGAAGTAAAAAGGAAGGATATCTCAGGAGATGTTATTAGAGATGTTGGAAATCATGAGGGTAAGAAAACTAGCATAAAGGCACTTTACCTGAATGCTCGTAGCATTCGTAACAATGTTGATGATTTAACGGCACAAATCATCGCGAATGAATATGATCTGGTAGCCATTACGGAGACATGGTTACAGGATGGTCACGACTGGGAGTTAAATATCCAAGGGTACCAGACTATTCGGAAGGACAGACAGAAAGGTAAGGGAGGTGGTGTAGCTCTGATATTCAAGGACGCCATCAGGGCGGTGCTGAGAGATGATATAGGTTCTATGGAGAATGAGGTTGAATCCATTTGGGTGGAAGTTAGAAACTGAAAGAGGAAAAAGTCACTGATAGGCGTAGTCCATAGGCCACCAAATAATAACATCACATTGGGGCGGGCAATAAACAAAGAAATAACTAATGCCTGTAAAAATGGTACGGCAATTATCATGGGGGATTTTAATCTACATGTAAATTGGTCGAACCAGCTCGGTCAGGGTAGCCTTGAGGAGGATTTTGTTGAGTGTATCCGTGATAGTTTTCTTGAACAGTATGTAATGGAACCAACGAGGGAGCAAGCTATCCTAGATCTGGTCCTGTGTAATGAGACAGGAATAATTAATGACCTCATTGTTAGGGATCCTCTTGGAAGGAGTGATCACAGTATGGTTGAATTTAGAATACAGATGGAGAATGTGAAGATAAAGTCCAATACCAGTGTCCTGTGCTTGAACAAGGGGAACTACAATTGAATGAGGGAGGACTTGGCTAAAGTAGACTGGAAACAAAGATTTTATGGTGGGACAGTTGACGAGCAGTGGAGGACTTTCAAAGCAATTTTTCAAAGTGCTCAGCAAAAGTATATTCCAATGAAAAGCAAGGACTGTAAGAAAAGGGGTAATCTGCCATGGGTGTCTAAAGAAATAAGGGAGGCTACCAAATTGAAAGAGAAGGCATACAAAGTGACCAAAAACAGCATGAAACTAGAAAATTGGGAAAATGTTGAAGGTCAACAGAAAGCCACAAAAAGAGCGATAAAGGAAAGTACGATAGAACATGAGGGAAAAAAAAAAAAACTAGCACAGAACATAAAGACAGATAGCAAAAGTTTCTATAAACATATAAAACGAACAAGAGTGGCTAAAGTAAACGTTGGCTCTTGAGAGCATGAGAAGGGGAATTTAGTTATGGGATATGATGAAATGGCCGAGGCATTGAACAGGTATTTTGTATCGGTCTTCACAGTGGAGGACACTAATAACATGCCAGTAATTGACAAAGAGACGAAGGTAGGTGAGGACCTGGAAACTATCATTATTACGGAAGAGGTAGTGTTGGGCAAGCTATTGGAGCTAAGGATTGATAAGTCTCCTGGCTCTGATGGAATGGATCCCAGGGTACTAAAAGAAATGGCGGGAGAAATAGCAGGTGCACTGGCGCTTATTTTCCAAAATTCGCTGGACTCTGGGGCAGTCCCAGCAGATTGGAAAACAGCAAATGTGACGCCACTTTTTAAAAAGGGAAGTAGACAAAAGATGGGGAATTATAGACCGGTTAGCTTAACCTCTGTAGTGGGGAAGATGCTTGAGTCTATTATCAAGGAAGAAATAGCAAGGCATCTTGATAGAAATTGTCCCGTTGGGCAGACGCAGCATGGGTTCATGAAGGGCAGGTCATGCTTGACAAATCTTTTGGAATTCTATGAAGACATTATGAGCGAGGTGGACAATGGGGACCCAGTGGATGTGGTGTAACTAGATTTCCAAAAGGCCTTCGACAAGGTGCCGCACAAGAGGCTACTGCATAAGATAAGGATGCATGGCATTAAGGGTAAAGTATGAGCATGGATAGAGGATTGGTTGACTAACAGGAAGCAAAGAGTGGGTATAAATGAGTGCTATTCTAGCTGGCAGTCAGTGACTAGTGGTGTGCCTCAGGGATCGGTGTTGGGACCGCAATTATTTACAATTTATATAGATGATTTGGAGTTGGGGACCGCGTGTAGGGTGTCAAAGTTTGCAGATGACACTGAAATGAGTGGCAGAGCAAAGTGTGCACAGGACTGTGAAACTTTGCAGAGGAACATAGATACATTGAGTGAGTGGGCAAAGGTCTGGCAGATGGAATACAATGTAAATAAATGTGAAGTCATACATTTTGGTAGGCGTAATAGTAAAAAGGGTTATTACTTGAATGGTAAAAAGTTGCAGCATGCTGCTATGCAGAGGGACCTGGGTGTCCTTGTGCATGAATCACAGTATTTTGGTCTGCAGGTACAACAAGTAATGAGGAAGGCAAATGGAATTTTGTCCTTCATTGTTAAAGGGATTGAAATTAAAAGCATAGAGATTATGTTGCACCTGTACAAGGTGCTTGTGAGGCAACACCTGGAGTACTGTGTGCAGTTTTGGTCTCCTTACTTGAGAAAGGATGCATTGGCACTGGAGTGGGTGCAAAGGAGGTTCACTAGGATGATTCCGGAATTGAGGGGGTTGGCTTATGAGGAGAGACTGAGGAGATTGGGATTATATTCATTGGAATTCAGAAGATGGAAGCGGGATTGTATAGAAACATATAAAATTATGAAGGGAATAGATAAGATAGAAGTGGAGAGGATGTTTCCACTGGCAGGTGAAGCTCGGACAAGAGGGCATAGCCTCAAGATTAGAGGGAGCAGATTAGGACTGAATTGAGAAGGAATTTCTTCACCCAGAGGGTTTTTAATCTATGGAATTCCTTGCCCAGTGAAGTAGTTGACGCTACTTCAGTAAACGTTTTTAAAGAAAAGGTAGTTTTTTTTTAACAATAAAGGAATTAAGGGATACGGTGAGAACGCGGGTAAGTGGATCGAAGTCCACGAAAAGATTAGCCATGACCTTATTGAATGGCGGAGCAGGCTCGAAGGGCCAGACGGCCTACTCCTGCTCCTAGTTCTTATGTTCTTATGTTCTTATGACTTCACCAAATGACTCAACTTTTGATGTTGTTTTGAGTAACAGGCATATTTGAGTGAGATAAGCACTTCCGAAGGCCAAAATAAGAACTTCACCAAATGACTCAAGTTTTGATGTTGGTTGGACTGACATGCTTACTTGAGTGAGATAAGCACTTCAGAAGTCAAAAATCTCAACTTCACCAAATGACTTAATATTTACTGCTGTTTTGACTAACATGCTTATTTCAGTGAGATAAGCTCTTTAGAAAACCAAAATCTGAATTTCACCAAACGACTCAAGATTTGATGTTGGTATGACTGACATGCTTACTTCAGCGATTTAAGCACTTCAGAAGGGTAAAACCTCAACTTCACCAAATGTCACAACTTTTGATGCTGGTTGGTTTAAAATGCGTATTGTAGCGAGGTGAGCTCATCAGGAAACCAAAACCTGAACTTCAACAAATAACTGTAGTTTTGATGATGGTTGGCTAACATGCTTATTTGATGGAGTGAAGCATTTCAGAAGTCAAAAATCTCAACTTCACCAAATGACTTAACTTTTGATGTTGTTTTTACTAACAAGCTTATTTCAGCGAGACAGGCATATCAGAAGACTAAAATGTCAATTTCACCAAAGGAAATAACTTTCCATGCTGGTTTGACTAAAATGCTTGTTTCAGTGTGATGAGCACTACAGAAGTCAAAAATCTCAACTTCGTCAAATGACTTGATTTTTGCTGCCTGTTAGACTGAAACCTTTATTTCAGTGATTTGAGCACTTGAGAAGATTAAAATCTGAACTTCACCAAATGACTCAATTTTTAATGTTGTTTTGACTAACGTGCTTATTTCAGCGAGATAGGCATAGCAGAAGACCAAAATCTCAACTTCAACAAGACAGTCAACTTTTGATGATGTTTTGACTGACATGCTTATTTCAGTGGGAAAAGCACTTCGGAAGAACAAAATCTGAACTTCACTAAATGACTCAAATTTTGATGTTGAATTGACTAACAGGCTCCCTCCAGTGAAATAAGCACTTCAGAATTGAAGAATCTCGACTTCACCAAATGACTCAACTTTTGATGTTGTTTTGAGTAATATGCATATTTGACTGAGATAAGCACTTCAGAAGACCAAAATCTGAAATTCACCATATGACTTAATTTTTTATGCTGTTTTGACTAACATGCTTATTTCACTCAGATAAGCACTTCAGAAGACCAAAATCAGAACTTCATCAAATGACTCAAGTTTTGATGTTGGTTAGACTAACATGCTTATTTCAGCGATTTAAGCACTTCAGAAGGC
>NW_025981548.1:0-5291 GCF_021869965.1 Rhincodon typus | reverse complement strand
TGGAGGAACAGAGGGATCTTGGGGTCCACGTCCATAAATCCCTCAAAGCTGCTACCCAAGTTGATCGGGTTGTAAAGAAGGCGTATGGTGTGTTGGCTTTCATTGGCAGGGGAATTGAGTTTAAGAGCCGTGAGGTTATGCTGCAGCTCTATAAAACTCTGGTTAGACTTGGAATGTTGTGTTCTGTTCTGGTCACCTCACTATAGGAAGGATGTGGAAGCTTTACAGAAGGTGCAGAGGAGATTTACCAGGACGCTGCCTGGACTGGAGGGCAGGTCTTATGAGGAATGTGTGAGGGAGCTAGGGCTGCGATAGGGTTAGTGGCTAAACACGTGGCGACAGGGCTGGTGTAGGAGAGAGGGTTTCCATTATGTGGATAATTGGAGCACATTCTGGGGAAGGTGGGACCTGTACAGTAAGGATGGGTTGCACCTGAAGCGGAAGGGCACAAATATCCTGGGAGGGAGGTTTGCTCGAGCTATTCGGGATGGTTTAAACTAGATTGGCAGGGTGTAGGGAACCGGATTGAAAATTGAGAGGATGAGGTATTCAGCCTTCCAACAGACACAACAGGGAGTGAGAGATAGTAGGAACTGCAGATGCTGGAGAATCCGAGACAACAAGGTGCAGGGCTGGATGAACACAGCAGGCCAAGCAGCATCATAGGAGCAGAAAGGCTGACGTTTCGGGCCTCGACCCTTCATCAGAAAAGCAGGGAGTGAGGTTGTTTATAAAGAAATGCGGTCGATGGAGCGTAATTGTGGACATAGAGATGGTTTGAGGTGTGTATACTTCAATGCTAGAAGTATCAGAAATAAAGCGGATGAACTTAGAGCATTGGTCAGTACTTGGAACTACGATGTTGTGGCCATTACAGAAACTTGGGTAACTCAGGGAGAGGAATGGATGTTGGAAGTTCTGGGATTTAGATGCTTTAAAAGAAATAAAGAGGGTGGAAAAAGAGGTGGGGGAGTGGCATTGCTAGTCAGGGCGAATATAGCAGCTATTGAAAGGCAGTTCGAGAATGATATGTCTACAGAGTCAGTTTGGGTTGAGGTCAGGAACAAGAAAGGAGCAGTCACTTTGTTGGGGGTTTTTTAGAGACCCCCTAATAGTTGCAGAGAAGTAGAGGAGCAGATTGGGAGGCAGATACTGGAAAGGTGCATAAGTCACAGGATTGTAGTCATGGGTGACTTCAACTTTCCAAATATTGATTGGCAACATTTTAGTTGTAATAGTTTAGATGGAGCAGATTTTGTCCAGTGGGTTCAGGAAGGATTCCTGACACAGTGTGTAGATAGACCAACACGAGGAGAGGCCACTTTGGATTTGGTGCTTGGCAACGAACCGGGCCAAGTGTTAGACCTGTTGGTAGGAGAGCATTTTGACGGTAGTGATCATAACTCTGTTTCTTTCACGATAGTCATGGAAAAGGATAGGTACATACAGCAGGGTAAGGTTTATAATTGGGGGAAGGGTAATTACAATTCAGTTAGGCAAGAACTGGGTAACATAAATTGGGAACAGATGCTGTCAGGGAAGAGCACTACAGAAATGTGGAGATTGTTTAAGGAATGCATACTGCGTGTGCTCGATATGTTTGTCCCTGGTAGGCAGAGAAGATGTGGTCGAGTGAGGGAGGCATGGTTCTCAAGAGAGGTCAAACGACTGGTTAAGAGGAAGATGGAGGCTTATGTAAGGTTTAGGAAAAGAGGAACGGAAAAGGCTCTAGAGGGATACAAGTTAGCCAGGAAGGAGCTGAAGAAAGGGCTTAGGAGAGCTATAACGGGGCATGAGAAAACCTTGGCGGATAGGATCAAGGAAAACCCCAAGGCTTTTTACACACATGTGCAGAACAAGAGAATGACCAGAGAAAGGGTAGGGCCGATCAAGGATTGTAAAGGGAATTTGTGCACAGAGCCTAAAGAGATAGGAGAGGTCCTTAATGAATACTTTTCTTCAGTATTCACAACTGAGAGGGACCTAGTTGTAGAGGTGAACAGTGTAAATAAGGCAGGTAGGCTAGAGGAGGTTGATGTTAGTAAGGAAGATGTGCTAGGAATTTTGAGGAAGTTGAAGATAGATAAGTCCCCCAGGCCTGATGGGATTTATCCAAGGATTCTATGGGAAGCGAGGGAAGAGATCGCAAGGCCTTTGGCAATGATCTTTTCGTCCTCACTGTCCACGGGTATCGTGCCGGAAGATTGGAGAGAGGCAAACGTCATTCCCTTGTTCAAAAAAGGGAATAGGGATAGCCCTGGAAATTAGGCCAGTTAGTCTTCCGTCAGTGGTGGGCAAATTATTGGAAAGGGCTCTGAGAGACAGGATTTATGATCACTTGGAAAGGCACAGTTTGATTCGTGATAGTCAGCATGGATTTGTGAGGGGTAGATCATGCCTCACAAACCTTATTGAATTCTTTGAAGAGGTGACCAAACACGTGGATGATGGTAGAGCAGTGGATGTGGTATAGATGGATTTAAGTAAGGCGTTTGATAAGGTTCCCCATGGTAGGCTCATGCAGAAGGTAAGGAGGCATGGGATAGGGGGAAATGTGGCAGATTGGATGCAGAATTGGCTGACCCTTAGAAGACAAAGGGTGGTAGCGGACGGAAAATATTCAACATGGTGCTCAGTTACGAGTGGTATACCACAAGGATCTGTCCTGGGTCCTCTTCTATTTGTGATTTTTGTAAATGATTTGGATGAAGGAGTGGAAGGGTTTATTAGCAAGTTCGCGGACGATACAAGGTGGGTCACGTTGTGGACAGTGCGGAGGGCTGTTCTAGGTTACAAAGGGACATTGAAAGAATGCAGATCTGGGCTGAGAAGTGGCAGATGGAGTTTAACCCTGAAAAGTGTGAGGTGATTCATTCTGGAAGGACAAACTTGAAAGCAGAATACAGGGTTAACGGAAAGATTCTTGGCAGTGTGGAGGAGCAGAGGGATCTTGGGATTCATGTTCACAGTTCCCTGAGAGCTGCCACCCAGGTGGATAGAGTTGTTAAAAAGGCGTATGGTGTGTTAGCTTTCATTAATAGAGGGATTGAGTTCAAGAGCCGTGAAGTTATGCTCCAGCTATACAAAAGCCTGGTTCGGCCACATCTGGAGTATTGTGTCCAGTTCTGGTCACCTCATTACAGGAAAGATGTGGAAGCGTTAGAAAAGGTGCAGAGGAGATTTATCAGGATGTTGCCTGGAATGGAGGGAAGGTCTTACAAGGAACGGTTGAGAGAGCTAGGGCTTTTCTCTTTAGAACGATGAAGGATGAGAGGTGACTTGATAGAGGTGTACAAAATGATCAGAGGTATAGATCGAGTAGACAGCCAGATACTTTTTCCTTGGGTGGAGGTAGCTTTTATGAGGGGACATAGTTTAAAGTGAAAGGAGGTCGATATCGGGGAGACGTCAGAGGTAGGTTCTTTACTCAGAGAGTGGTAGGGGCGTGGAATGCATTGCCGGAGAGGGTAGTGGAGTCGGCCTCATTCGGGGCATTTAAGCAGTTATTAGATAGGCATATGGATGATAGTATAAGGTAGGGGTGGAGGTTAGATAGACCTTTGGTTTAGGGTAAAAGTTCAGCACAGCATCGTGGGCCAAAGGGCCTGTACTGTGCTGTATTGTTCTATGTTCTATGTTCTATGAGAGGTGACTTGATAGAGGTGTACAAGATGATGAGAGGCATAGATAGAGTGGATAGTCAGAGACTTTTTCCCAGGGCGGAAATGACTATTACGAGGGGGCATAATTTTCAGGTGATTGGAGGAAGGTATAGGGGAGATGTCAGAGGTAGGTTCTTTACACAGAGGGTGGTGGGTGTGTGGAATGTGCTGCCGGCGGTGATAGTGGAGTCAGATACTTTAGAGACTTTTAAGCGACTCTTGGATAGGCACATGGAGGATCGTAAAATGTAGGGTATGCAGGGTAGTTTGATCTTCGTAGGATAATAGGTTGGCACAACAGATTGGGCCGAAGGGCCTGTACTGTGCTGTACTGTTCTATGTTCTATGTTCAATGTCATAAACATCCTCTGACCTGCCTCCAATGTATTTATAGCCTTCCTTAAGTAAGGAGAACAAAACTACATTCAGATTTGAGAAGTGGTCTCACCTGTGCCCTGCATAACTGAAACATAAAATCATTAATTTGAAGTTCAGTTTGTCTCACGATAAAAGATAGCCTTCCATTAGCCTTCCTGATTATGTGCTGTACCTGGGCATTAACCTTCTGTGACTCACATGCTAGAGCCCTCTGCCCTTCAGAATTCTGCAGCCATTCTCTGTTTAAGTAATACACTGTTTTAATATTCTTCCAGCCAAAATTCACACTGCCCCTCATTATATTTACCAGATTTCTGCCACTCACTCAATCTGTCGCTGTGTCAATCTGCAACTCTGTGACTCCATAACACACTTTCCAACTGAAATTCATTTGTGAATTTAGCCACCATGCCTTCACTTCCTTCATCTCAAGTCATTGAGGTCAACTGCAACAAGTTCAGGCCAGAGCAGACACCTTTCAGCATAGCCAATCTCCTATCCATGCCAACACGTTCCCTCTTACACTGAAAGCAGAGTTAACATTTCAGGTCGAGCTGACCCTTCCCCAGAACAGTTCTGAGGAAGGGTCACTGGACCCAAAGCGTTAACTCTGATTTCTCTGCACAGAAGCTGCTGGACTTGCTGCGCTTTTCCAGCAACTTCTGTTTATGTTTTTAACTAATCTACGGGAGTTTTTGAGAATGTAACGAGTAGAAATAGATGAGGGGCGGATGCGGTGTATTTGAATTTTCAGGAGGCTTTTGATAAGGTCCCTCACAGAGGAGAGTGGACCATGGAGAATGTGCTGGTATGGATCGAGAAAAGTGGTTGACAGATAAGAAACAGAGATTGGGAATAACTGGGTCTTTATTTTGAGGGATAAGAGTGCTTTATGAGAAACTGCAAGGATCAGTGAGATGGCCCCAGCTGTTTGTGATATCTATCACTGACCTGGATAAGAAAACCAAATACAGCATTCCCGAGTAAGGAGATAAACTGAGGCACAGGATCAGGGGGACAGCAGTGATGGTGGGGGGAGGGGGTTTGTGAGGAGATAGACCAAGGCACAGCATCTGGTGGGCAGTGATGGGCAAGGGGGTGGAGGTAGGTCAGTGAAGGGAGGGACTGAGGGGCAGGATCAGGGGGAGAGTGAGGGGGAGCTCTGAGGGGATAGTCTGAGGGGCAGGATCGGGGGGAGAGTGAGGGGGGCTCTGAGGGGATAGACTGAGGGGCAGGATCGGGGGAGAGTGA
>NW_025981547.1:0-5291 GCF_021869965.1 Rhincodon typus | reverse complement strand
CCGGAGGTTAGTGGGGTGGTACGTGAGGATGAGGGGGATTTTGTTTTGGTTGTTATTGCGGGGAGGGGGTGTGAGAAATGAGTTGCGGGAAATGCAGGAGACACGGTCGAAGGCGTTCTCAACCACTAAGGAGGGGAAGTTGCGGTCCTTGAAAAACGTGGACATCTGAGATGTATGGGAGTGGAATGCCTCATCCTGGGAGCAGATGCGGCGGAGGCGAAGGAATTGGGAATAGGGGATAGCATTTTTGCAGGAAGGTGGGTGGGAGGAGGTGTATTCTAGGTAACTGTGGGAGTCAGTAGGCTTGAAATGGATATCGGTTTCTAGGTGGTTGCCTGAGATGGGGACAGAGAGGTCCAGGAAGGAGAGAGAGATATCAGAGATGGTCCAGGTGAACTTAAGGTTGGGGTGGAAGGTGTTGGTGAAGTGTATGAACTGTTCAAGCTCCTCGTGGGAGCACGAGGCGGCGCCGATACAGTCATTAATGTAACGGAGGAAGAGGTGGGGTTTAGGGCCAGTGTAGCTATGGAAGAGGGATTGTTCCACATAACCTACAAAGAGGCAGGCGTAGCTTGGGCCCATGCGGGTGCCCATGGCTACCCCCTTTGTCTGTAGGAAGTGGGAGGAATTGAAAGAGAAGTTGTTGAGGGTGAGGACGAGTTTGGCTAAGCGGATGAGGGTGTCAGTGGAGGGAGACTGGTCGGGCCTGCGGGACAGGAAGAAGCGGAGGGCCTTTAGGCCATCTGTATGGGGAATGCAGGTGTATAGGGACTGGACGTCCATGGTAAAGATGAGGTGTTGGGGACCGGGGAAATGGAAGTTTTGGAGGAGGTGGAGGGCATGGGTGGTGTCGCGGACGAAGGTGGGGAGTTCCTGGACCAAGGGGGAGAAAATGGAGTCGAGATAGTGGAGATAAGTTCGGTGGGGCAGGAGCAGGCGGAGATAATGGGTCGACCAGAGCAGTCAGGTTTGTGGATTTTGGGAAGGAGACAGAAGCGGGCGGTGCGGGGTTGGGGAACGATGAGGTTGGAGGCTGTGGGTGGGAGGTCACCTGAAGTGATGAGGTTGTGGATGGTTTGCGAGATGATGGTTTGGTGCTCGGGGGTGGGGTCATGATCAAAGGGGCGGTAGGAGGAGGTGTCGGAGAGTTGGCGTCTGGCCTCGGTGATGTAGAGGTCAGTGCGCCATACTACAACTGTGCCTCCCTTGTCCGCGGGTTTTACGATAAGGTTGGGATTGGACCGGAGGGAGCAGAGGGCTGCACGTTCTGCGGGGGAGAGGTTGGAATGGGTGTAACTCCCTTGTCCGCTCCACACTCCCCTCCAGCCCCACCTCACCCGGCACTTTTCCGTGCAACCGCAGGAAGTGCTACACCTGCCCCCATACCTCTCCCCTCACCCCCATCCCAGGCCCCAAGAAGACTTTCCACATCAAGCAGATGTTCACCTGCACATCTGCTAATGTGGTATACTGCATCTGCTGTTCCCGTTGTGGCCTCCTCTACATCGGGGAAACCAAGCGGAGGCTTGGGGACCGCTTTGCAGAACACCTATGCTCGGTTCGCACTAAACAACTGCACCTCCCAGTCGCAAACCATTTCAACTCCCCCTCCCATTCCTCAGACGACATGTCCATCCTGGGCCTCCTGCAGTACCACAACGATGCTACCCGAAGGTTGCAGGAACAGCTACTCATATTCCGCTTGGGAACCCTACAGCCCAATGGTATCAATGTGCATTTCACAAGTTTCAAAATCTCCCCTCCCCCTACTGCATCCCAAAACCAGCCCAACTCATCCCCGCCTCCCTAACCTGTTCTTCCTCCCACCTATCCCCTCCTCCTGCCTCAAGCCCCACCCCCATCTCCTACCTACTAACCTCATCCCACCCCCTTGACCTGTCCGTCCTCCCTGGACTGATCTATCTCCTCCCTAACTCCCTACCTACACTCACCTTTACTGGCTCCATCCCCACCTCTTTGACCTGTCTGTCTCCTCTCCACCTATCTTCTCCTCTATCCATCTTCTATCCGCCTCCCCCTCTCTCCCTATTTATTTCAGATCCCCCTTCCCCTCCCCCATTTCTGAAGAAGGGTCTCGGCCCGAAACGTCAGCCTTCCTGCTCCTCTGATGCTGCTTGGCCTGCTGTGTTCATCCAGCTCCACACCTTGTTATCCCAGATTCTCCAGCATCGGCAGTTCCTACTATCTCTGACCAATACAGGAAATGGGTCTGACTGTTACAGGAAATGCACACGACACACTAAACTGTTAATATTATAGATAGCTTTATCATAATTGAAATTTCTGCCAATACTCTGTCTAGGCTTAGCACAACAGTTACTTGGGAGATGACTTAGAGAGAAACCAGGACAAATGGGTGAGATACCCCAGAGGGGAGAGGGCAATATATAAAAAGGCAAAAAAACGTTCAAGCCTTTTGCACGGGATGAAGGTGTTGAACATCGTTTGTTCTATGTCCTTTTCTGTAACTTTCGAATACCTTTCTTTTGTTAATCGTGCAGTAGCGGGGTGACATGAAAGAAAGAATGGATTGTTACTTTGCCTGAAAACATAAGGGAATTAACATAAAATTGATTACCCAGGAGTGAGTTGGAAACTAACTGTAGGATTTATGTGTATTAGACCAGATTGCTGAAAATGATTAAAGAATATAATCCAATGAAGAGATTTAAATACCAGGAAAAAGTCCAAAAGTGAAGTTCCAATTGATTTATAACTTATTAAAAAATCTCAAGATTACAGTGTGCAAACGCTGTCAGGGACGTATCCATTACAAACTTCAACTATTGAGTAGATTGGAGAGTTCCCTGTCTTTGCTGTGATATCTAGATCAGTGATGGATATTGTGGTGAACACTGAGGGCTTGCAGCATCTTGAGGCCAATCCACAATGTCATCCTCACTGCAAATGAAGCTTCTGATTCAATCACTGTGAACGACAGAAAGAAAGATAGCACACTGAGACAGAGAGAGAGGGCTACGCAGGATCAAAGGAGAAAGGGAGGAGAGAAGAAATGAAAAAACAGAAAGGGAGTGAAGAGAGGAAAGTGTGAGGAAAGAGATCAAGAAAGAAGGGAAGGCATGAGAGAGGAAAGAAAAAGATGAGAATGATAAAAGAGTTTAAGGATGATGGGAGAGGATAAAGAGAAGGTTGAAGAAGCAAGAAAGGAGAGGAAAGAGGACAGAATGGTTAGGTGAAGACAGAAAAAGGTTTGGTTACTAAGCAATTGGTTGGGGCTGTGTGTGCAGCTCCAGTTTGTGATCTACCATAAACCGCGTGCAAACAGTTTGCAAATTGCCAACATCTCAATCCAGTCAAAGGCAGCAACACACTCACCAGCATTTGCATTTCCTGCTCGCGGATTCGCTCCTCCCTCTGTCGTCGGTGGTAATCCAGCAGTTCATCCTCATTGTCGCTGATTTCGGAAATACTGTTCTTTCGCTGCCGTGTCACTGCGGGCCTCTCGTCCCCAGCCGTCTTCCTCTGCAGCCTCGGGCTTTGTAGAGGTGTCGACACAGCCAGAGAGGTCAGACTGTGCGTCGGGGTCAGGCTGCTCCCGTAGGCTTTCCTAGGGAGGTCAGCGCACAGCAGGGTCGGGGAAGGACTGCGATCTCGGACTCTCCTCCCACCGCTCAGCAAGCTTAACCCTGGCATGCTGTGGGATAAGAAATCCTCGCTCCTCTCGGACGAACCCGATGAATGTTTACGTCTAAAGCGAGGGCTTTCTGGCGTCTCCTTGACGACTTTCCCCTGGATCGGTGGTGCCTCATGACGAACTGCTTCTCGGCAGGTCCTTGGGTGGGGTGAGGTTGGCGGATTGGAGAACGGAGAATGTGGAGCAACCTTCCTGGACATGGAAGGACTCAACGGGGGCAACTCTCTCATACTTTCCAGGCTCCTTCGGCCCAGTCTGGGACTCTCGGAGGGCTGAAGGCTTCTGGGGTGTAACGGGACAGGTTGGTTGACGTGGGTGAATCCCACACTCTCTATCAGCTGGAAACCCCGTGGGGACATCTGCTTTGATGGGCTCGAAGTGATGGCTCGATCGATGGGAGTCTCCTTAACTTCTCGGAAAGGGCTCGGTGGCCGTTCTTGAAGGGAGCCGCCCACCTTGGTCCTGGGGCTAGGAGTTGGGTGGGACTTGGCTCCGAATCTAGGACTGCCAGGAACTGTTAGAACTGGAACTCTGGAACCCCCACCGCTGGGACTTACAGATACTGATGGAACGTTTTGAGTTGAATGGGAAAGCTTTGGGCTTTCCGGCACTTTCCTGGCATCAGAAAGCACTACTGAGGGGAAACCGTCCAGTGGGAAGACTCTCCTGTTAACTGTTGGACTTGGTGGTGTTTCCTGGACTTTGGCTCCTTTCCTGTGAGAACGTGGACTGTCTGGCACTCGCTGGGGCCCTGGACTGAGGCCATTACACTTGCTCGGGTCTGTAGCTGCTCCGCTATAGTTAGGCCCAGGCCTGGGGCCTGGGGGCTGCACAGTGTGGTTGTAACTTGATGATCTGACAGGAACAGTAGGAGGCACCAGGGGTCCCTGCTCCTGACTGCCTGGAGAGGGGCTGGTATAACTGCTGCTGCTAGTCGCAGACGGAGATGACAGGGGTGAGAATGGTGGGGACATGTTGTCATAACTTGAACCCACTGACATGGCACCAGGACTCAGGGGTGGTGACAGGAAGTACCTGCCACCTCCATTGACCATGGGAGACAAAGGGGACTGGGCATTAACTGTCTGCTTTTTACCAGGGGATGTGGCATCGTCCATCACCAAAGAGTCCATAATATCTTGTAGGTCCTTCTCGATGGAGCTGACCAGTGAACTATGAGTGACTTGGGCTCCAATTTGATTACTTGAACCTTCATTAAGTGGAGCTTGATGGTTGCCATTTACCAGACTAGCGGAATCTACAAGAGGGGAAAAGGAACACATTCAGTCATTGTTTAAGATGCCAACAATATCACCCAGGGACAGTCAAGACTCAGTAACCAGACTAAGGATCCCAGTTCCTAACAAAGAGCTGCGATCAACCTGAGATACCCATAGTGGCGCTATAGCTGCGATATTCGTGGTTTGAGGAGCCACACAAAGCAGTCAATCCTGTAACTCCAAGTGCAAGAGATAGTAGGAACTGCAGATGCTGGAGAATCTGAGATAACAAGGTGTGGAGCTGGATGAACACAGCAGGCCAAGCAGCATCAGAGGAGCAGGAAAGCTGACGTTTCGGGCCTAGACCCTTCTTCAGAAAATTTTCTGAAGAAGGG
>NW_025981546.1:0-5292 GCF_021869965.1 Rhincodon typus | reverse complement strand
ACTGTATAAATCCTACCTCGGTTTGACTTTCGAAAGTGCACACCTGTATCTGTATACAATTGTATTTACCAATCCTCAGCCCACTTCCCCATCTGATCGAGAAGCCGCTGTAAATTATGGTAACGTTCTTTGCTATCAATGACATCTCCCACTTTTGCATTATCCACAAACTTACTCATCATGCCTTGTACATTCACATCCAGATCATTCACATAAGTAACAAATAACAAAGGTTCCAGCACCGACCCCTGTGGCACACAACTGCTGCAATACCTCCAGTGTGGACCCTTTGACAATTAGGCACTGCTTCAATGCTGAAGATCTGACAGTACTGACTATCTGACAATGAGGCACTCCCTCAGTCTGACATTCTCACAGTGCTGCAATCTTGTGGCACTCCAACAAGTCTGACCCCTTGAGAATGAGACACTGCCTCAAGATTGACCCTCTCGCAATAACGCACCACAACAGTTCTGACCCTCTGGTGGTGCTGCATTACCTCAATACAGACCATATACATGTGAGGCACTTCCACAGTTCTCACCCGCCTACAATGAGGCGCTACCTCATTATTGACTCTCTGACTCTCCAGCAGTTCTATCCCTCTGACAGTGCTTCAGTGCTGGCCTGGAACAGCTAACAGGGTCTCATTTTCCTCATTGATACCAGGAACTGCAGATGCTGGAGAATCTGAGATAAAAAGTTGTAGAGCTGGATGAACACAGCAGGCCAAGCAGCATCAGAGGAGCAGGAAGGCTGACATTTCGGGACTAGACCCTTCTTCAGAAATTGGGGAGGGAAGGGAATTCTGAAATAAATAGGGAGAGAGGGAGAGGTGGATAGAAGATGGATACAGGAGAAGATATTTGGAGAGGAGACAGACAAGTCAAAGCGGCGGTGTTGGAGCCAGTGAAGGTGAGTGTAGGTGGGGAATCAGGAAGGACGGACAGGTCAAGGGGGCGGGATGAGGTTAGTAGGTAGGAGATGGGAATGGGGCTTGAAGTGGGAGGAAGGGATAGGAGGGAGGAAGGACCGGTGGGGGAGGCGGGGACGAGCTGGGCTGGTTTTGGGATGTGGTCGGAGGAGGGGAGATTGTGAAGCTTGTGAAATCCACATTGATAACATTGGGCTGCAGAGGTACCAAGTGGAATATGCGTTGCTGTCCTGCAACCTTCGGGTGGCATCGTTGTGGCACTGCAGGAGGCCCAGGATGGACATGTCGTCTGAGGATTGGGAGGGGGGAGTTGAAATGGTTAGTGACTGGGAGGCGCAGTTGTTTAGTGGGAACCGAGCGTAGGTGTTCTGCAAAGCGGTCCCCAAGCCTCCAGTTGGTTTCCCCGATGTAGAGGAGGCCACAACGGGAACAGCGGATGCAGTATACCACATTAGCAGATGTGCAGGTGAACATCTGCTTGATGTGGAAAGTCTTTTTGGGGCCTGAGTTGGGGTTCATTGGTGAGGTGTAGGGGCAGGTGTCACAATTCCTGCGGTTGCAGGGAAAAGTTCCGGGTAGGGTGGGACTGGAGGTAAGCGTGGAGTGGTCCCTCCAGAAAGCAGATAAAGGTGGGGAGGGAAAAATACCTTTGGTGGTGGGGTCGGATTGCAGATGGCGGAAGTGTCGCATCTGCTGCCAGACCTTCTGAGCTTTTCCAGCAACTATGTTTTTGGTCCTGATCTTGCTGCATCCGCAGTTCAATTAGTTTTTACCATGTTTTAGTGTTTATATATGGGGGCTCTGCACTTCAGAGTTTATACACTGGGGCTCCTCTATTTTAGGTTTGATTTAACAGGGGCTGATGAAGTTATTTTCACGAACGTACTTATTTCAGCGAGATAAGCATATCAGAAGACTAAAATCTCACCTTCACCAGATGACCTAACATTTGATGCTAGTTAATTTAAAATGCTTATTTCAGCGTGTTAAGAAACTCAGAAGCTAAAAATCTGAACTTCACCAAATCACAAAATTTTTTTTATGTTTGTTTGACTAAAATGCTTATTTCAGCGAGTTCAGCACTTCAGAAGATCAAAATCTCAACTTCACCAAATGACACAACTTTTGATGTTGTTTTGATTAACGTGCTTATTTCTGCGAGATAAGCATGGCAGTAGACCAAAATCATAACTTCAACAAGATACTCAACTTTTTATGCTGTTTTGACAACATGCTTATTTCAGTGAGATAAGCACTTGAGAAGACCAAAATCTGAACTTCACTAAATGACTCAAATTTTGATGTTCGATTCACTAACAGGTTTCCGCCAGTGAAATAAGCACTTCAGCAGTGAACAATCTCGACTTCAATCTTCAATCTCGACTCAACTTTTGATGTTGTTTTGAGTAACACGCAAATTTGAGTGAGATAAGCACTTCAGAAGGCCAAAATAAGAACGTCACCAAATGACTCAAGTTTTGATGTTGGTTCGACTAACATGCTCACTTCAGTGAGATAAGCACTTCAGAAGTCAAAAGGATTAACGTCAACAAATGACTTAATTTTTGATGCTGTTTTGACTAACATGCTTATTTCACTCAGATAAGAATATCAGAAGACCAATATCTGAACTTCACCAAATGAGTTAGTTTTTGATGTTGGTTTGCATGACATGCTTATTTCATTGAGATAAGCTCGTCAGAAGATCGAAATCTCAACTTCACCAAATGAATCAACTTTTGCTATTCTTTTGACTAACATGCATATTTGAGGGAGATAAGCACTTCTGAAGGCAAAAATCTCAACTTCACCAAATGACCTAATTTTTCATGCTAGTTGGACTAACATGCTTATTTCAGAGAGTTAAGCACTTCAGAAGACAAAAATCTCAACTTCACCAAAAGACACAGCTTTTGATGCTGGTTGGTTGAAAATGCTTATTTCAGCGAGTTAAGCCCTTCAGATCACCAAAACCTGAACTCCACCAAATGTCTCTAGTTTTGATGATGGATGGACGAACACGCTTATTTGGTTTAGATAAGCTTATCAGAAACCAAAATCTGAACTTCACCAAATGACTCAAATTTTGATGTTGTTTGACTAACGTGCTTATTTGAGTTAGATAACCTTATCAGAAACCAAAATCGCAACTTCACCAAAACACTCAACTTTTGATGCTGCTATGACAAAAATGCTTATTTGAGTCAGATTAGCACTTCAGAAGTCAAAAATCTCAACTTCACCAAATCACTTAATTTTTTATGTTGTTTTGAGTAACATGGTTATTACACTCAGATAAGCACTTCAGAAGACCAAAAACTGAACTTCAACAAATGAATCAAGTTTTGATGTTGTTTTGACTAACGTGCTTATTTCAGCGAGATAAGCATATCAGAAGACCAAAATCTCAATTTGACCAAGACACTCACCTTTTGAATGCTGGTTTGACGAAATGCTTATTTCAGCGTGATGAGCATATTTGAAGACTAAAGTCTCAACTTCACCAAAGGACCTGACTTTTGATGCTGATTTGACTAAAATGCTTATTTCAGTGAGATAAACAATTCAGAAGTCAAATATCTCAACTTCACCAAATGACTTCAATATTGATGCTGTTTTGACTAACATGCTTATTTCACTCAGAGAAGCACTTTAGAAGGCCAAAATCTGAACTTCACCAAATGACTCAAGTTTTGATGTTGGTTGGACTAACATGCTCATTTACGTCCGATCAGCACTTCAGAAGTCAATAATCTCAACTTCACCAAATGACTTAATTTTTCATGCTGTTTTGACTAATGTGCTTATTTCAGTGAGACAAGCACTTCACAAAACCAAAATCTGAACTTCACAAAATGACTCAAGTTTTAATGTTGGTTTGACTAACATGATTATTTGAGTGAGAAAAACACTTCAGAAGTCAAAAATCTCAACTTCACCAAAGGACCTAACTTTGGACGCTGGATGGACTAAAATGCTTATTTCAGTGAGATAAGCACTTCAGAAATCAAAAATCTCAACTTCACCATCTGACTTAATTTTTGATGCAGTTCTGACTAACATCCTCATTTAACTCAGGTAAGCACTTCAGAAGACCAACGTGTCACTTCACCAAAAATGTTTGTTTTTGATGTTGATTTGAATGACATGCTTATTTCATGAGGTAAGCACTTCAGAAAACCAAAATCTCAACTTCACAAAATGACTCAATTTTTGATGTTGTTTTGAATAACATTCTTATTTCAGAGAGTTAAGCACTTCAGAAAGCTAAAATTTCAACTTCACCAAAAGACGCAACTTTTGATGCTGGTTGGTTTAAAATGATTATTTCAGCAAGTTAAGCCTTTCAGATCACCAAAACCTGAACTCCACCAAATGACTCTAGTTTTCTTGATGGATGGACGAAAATGCTTATTTCACTGAGATAAGCACTTCAGAAGTCAAAAATCTCAACTTCACCAAATGACTCAACTTTTGATGTTGGTTTGACGAAAAATGCTTATTTCAGTGAGATGAGCACGACAGAAGTCAAAAATGTCATTGTTCATCAAATGACTTGATTTTTGATGCTAGTTAGACGAAAATCCTTATTTCAGTGAGTTAAGCACTTGAGAAGACTAAAATCTGAACTTCACCAAATGACGCAATTTTTAACGTTGTTTTGATTAACATGCTTTTTTGAGTGAGATAACCAATTCAGAAGTCAAAAATCTCAACTTCACCAAGTGACTCAAATTTTGATGTTGTTTTGAATAACATGTTTATGTCAGCGAGTTAAGCAGTTCAGAAGGCAAAAATCTCAACTTTACCAAATGGCTTAATTTTTAATGCTGATTGTATTAAAATGCTTATTTCAGCGAGTTAAGCACATCAGAAGAGCAAGATCTGAACTTCACCAAATGACTCACGTTTTGATATTGGTTTGACGAACATGCTTTTTTGAGTGATATAATCACTTCAGAAGTAAAAAAAAAACCTGAACTTCACCAAATGACACGATTTTTGATGTTAGTTTGACTAACATGCTCATTTTAGCGAGTTGAGCACTTCAGAATTTCAAAATCTCAAATTAACCAAATGCCACAACTTTTGATATTGTTTTGACTAACGTGCTTATTTCAGCGAGATAAGCACAGCAGAATACCAAAATCTCAACTTCAACAAGACATTCAACTTTTGATGCTGTTTTGACGAACATGCTTATTTCACTGGGAAAAGCACTTCAGAAGACCAAAGTCTGAACTTCACTAGATGACACAAATTTTGATGTTGGATTGACTAACAGGCTTCATCCAGTGAAATAAGCACTCGGAAGTGAAGAATCTCGACTTCACCAAATGACTCAAGTTTTGATGTTG
>NW_025981545.1:4633-5292 GCF_021869965.1 Rhincodon typus | reverse complement strand
GGAAGGGGGTCTGTGAGTCAGGGGGTGGGAAAGAGGGTCTCTGTGGGTCAGTGATGGGGCAAGGGTGTCTGTGAGTCAGGGATTGGGAAAGAGGATCTCTGTGGGTCAGTGATGGGGGAAGGGGGTCTGTGAGTAAGGGGGTGGGAAAGAGGGTCTCTTTGGGTAAAAGTGTTTGAAGTCTGCGTCAATGATTTCAGCAGGTATGGAGCTGGTCATGGGAGATGTCACCATTTTCAGCTGGAAATAAGTTTGCCTGGGAACAGAATGTTACAGAAAGGTCTGTATCATTTCCCAGAAACTCCAGCCATGGGTGAGCAAATCTTTAGTCTCATGTCCCACACACAGACTCCTAGACATTGCAGTCTGGATTAGACCAAAATTCTTGGAAGCTCCCTGGAATGTTTGGGATTGTGGCCCCTAGTGAACATAGTCAGTCCCTTATGAACACGTCTAGTTCTTGTGAGCAATGCTGGCCCCTTGTGAACAAGACTACCCCTCGTGAATACACTAGCCCTTTGTGAATACACTAGCCCCTTGTGAACATATCTGGCTCCTTGTGAATACAACTAGCCCCTTGTGAACACAGCTGGCCCCTTGTGAACACAGCTGGTCCCTTGTGAACACAGCTGGCTCCTTGTGAACACAGCTGGCTCCTTGTG
>NW_025981545.1:3015-4623 GCF_021869965.1 Rhincodon typus | reverse complement strand
CCTTGTGAACACAGCTGGCTCCTTGTGAACACAGCTGGCTCCTTGTGAACACAGCTGGCCCCTTGTGAACACAGCTGGCTCCTTGTGAACACAGCTGGCTCCCTGCGAGCTTTTGAAATTCACCAACAGGGAAACAAGCTTCGACTGGCTACTTGCCAACCTGGGGATTAAATCCATGATTCTAACCCTCCCCTTACACCCTACACCCCGGCCCCTCACCAATACCACAACCTCCCTCTCCCAAGACTGCGCACAGCGCAAAAAAAAATTACTAACTAAAATCTTTTGAATTCACTTTGAATTCTGTAAATCCACTGGCCTTCGTTTCTCACGATGTGAATCATCCTCAGCCAAAGCTCTCACATTCCATCTGTTTGTTGTCCATAAAATCCACAACAAGGACACAGCTCAAAGACCCATCAGCACAGCGTGATTGGACAATCGGTCACTCCGTCCCACTCTGGTCTCGGGTGATTCAGATTTGAGGTTCTTCCTCAGACGTTTCCCCTTTTTGTCTTTGTTGAGTTTCTCCTGCCAGTTCAGCCAGGGACCATCTCTCTCCAGCCTGCACCAACAGGACAGTGGCTTTTCAGGTCTCAGGCTGCTCACACGTACATTACTCAAACAGACCTCAGACACATACACACACAGGTTCCTTGTACACATACACCCCTATCCCTTGCGCACCTAAACATGCAAACCTCACCACCCAGCTGCACTGACACACAACGCAAGGGATCTCAGCTACATTTACACGACTTGACAATCATGTTGGACAGCTGTTCCACTTTGGGTGTTCGACCAACATAGTACAGGATGGTAAGAGGCTCGAGGTCCTGAGGAGCACAACATGGGGTCGCTGATGCTTCTGGGTTTAATGTGTTGTACAGTCCCAGAACCTACAATGAATAAGAAACAACATAAAACACCAATGACTGTCTCCAAGAAAAGAGAATCTTATCATCACTCTTTGAAATTCATTCACATCACTATCCTTGAAAATGCCACTATTAATATCCTGGAGGCTACAAGGCACAAGTCAGGAGTGTGATGGAATACTCCCCACTTGCCTGGATGGGTGCAGCCCCAACAACACTCAAGAAGCTTGACACCATCCAGGACAAAGCAGCCGCTTGATTGGCACGACATCCACAAGCATCCCACTCCCTCCACCACCGACGCTCAGTAGCAGCAGTGTGTACCATCTACAAGATGCACTGCAGAAATTCACCAAAGATCCTCCGACTGCACCTTCCAAACCCCACAGCCACTTCCATCGAGAAGGACAAGGGCAGCAGATACATGGGAAGGCCACCCCCTGCAGGTTCCCCTCCAAATCACTCACCATCCTGACTTGGAAATATATTGCTGTTCCTTCAGTGTTGCTGGGTCAAAATCCTGGAATTCCCTCCCTAAGGGCATTGTGGGGATTTCTGTGGTCAATATCCAACTCACTCAGTCCAATATCCCACTCACCCAGTCCAATACCCCACTCACCCAGTCGAATACCCCACTCACCCAGTCGAATACCCCACTCACCCAGTCCATTACCCCACTCACTCAGTCCAATACTCCAATCGCCCAGTCCAATACCCCACTCACCCAGTC
>NW_025981545.1:0-3005 GCF_021869965.1 Rhincodon typus | reverse complement strand
CAATCGCCCAGTCCAATACCCCACTCACCCAGTCCAATACTCCAATCACCCACTCCAATATCGCACTCACTCACTGAGTCCATTATCCTACTTCCCTACTTCAACTCCATATTGCTACGATTTACAACTTAGCTCTCAGGAACTTGGAGAAGTATCACTGAATTTAGGAGTAACCAGGAAGTGGGAGAGGAAATTACGGCGCAGAAGGAAACCATTTGGGCCCAGTCTACCAGTGCGGCTGAATGTTGAAAGGAAATTGCAGTGTGGGTGAATACAACTCACTGTGTTTGACAGGTAACAGAGAACATCCTACCGTGCTGTGCTGGGTATCGGTGCTGCGTAGATATGGGCAGGGACCTGCGCAGAAATTTGCATAGTATCCTTTGGGCTCATGTATCCATTTCCATCTGAGGTCCTGTCTGAAGTCGATATAGAGAGGACGCACACAACAATTATCTTCATCGTTCCTGACAAAAACAAAAATAATCAGTCCTCCAGTTCTCTGCAGCATGTTTCAGCATTAATGAGCCGGTGAAGAGGTGTGGTGCAGAGTGTCCCTGCCTTTGAACCAGGAACCCCAGCTTCAGCAAGCACTCATTGGCTGGTGTGGGTCTGAGTGCTCCCAGCAGTACTGAGCTCCAACCCCAGTCTGTGGCCATTGCTTCAGGAGCCCTCCTCAGTGGGTCAGTGTTTGAGTATTCGAACAGGATTGTCACAGAGTGGGAGATCATTCTCTGTGTGAGGCTTACGGGATGCAGATTGTCACTGCAGAGGCCAGCATTTATTGCCCGTCCCTAACTGGCCCAAAGTGAGTGGCTTCTTCAGTCACTTCCCTGGTAATCACTTTGCTGTGGATCTGGAGTCACATGAAGGCCAGACAGGGGAAGGAAGGCAGATTTCTTTCCAACAACAACTGGGAGAGGTCGTGTTTGCCATTAGCTTCAAAATGCAGGTTTATAAAGTGAGTCTGTGCGTAGGCTTCTGCCATAGCAGCATTCCAGTCCTGATTCTCATTGTACGAGTCTGGCCCACTGCTGACTGACCAGTAACATGCAGGAATTGGTGAGCACTGGCAATATCACCACATTTACAATCCAGCCTCAGGCTCTGGGTACGTGGCTTCAAACCCCCACCCTACCCCCACAACCATTACCATCATCCTGGAAATGCATGGATACCTTGATAGGGTAGGAGGGTGGGATCGAAGGGATAAACAGCCTGCTTTTACACTGTAGGGATTCTATGATTCAATGAAATACAACAACACCTAATCATTTCAGTCTATTCACACTGTCTGAGACTTCCTTCACAAACAAATCAATTATTCAGACGTAATTTCCCTCCGACAGTGCGGCACACCCTCAGCACTGACCCTCCGACAGTGCGGCGCTTCCTCAGCACTGACCCTCCGTCAGTGCGGCACACCCTCAGCACTGACCGTTCGACAGTGCGGTGCTCCCTCAGCACTGACCCGCTGACAGTGCAGCGCTCCCTCAGCACTGACCCTCCAACAGTGCGGCACACCTTCAGCACTGACCCTCCGACAGTGCGGCGCTCCCTCAGCACTGACCCGCTGACAGTGCAGCGCTCCCTCAGCACTGACCCTCCAACAGTGCGGCACACCCTCAGCACTGACCCTCCGACAGTGCGGCGCTCCCTCAGCACTGACCCTCTGACAGTGCGGTGCTCCCTCAGCACTGACCCTCCGACAGTGCGGCGCTCCCTCAGCACTGACCCTCTGACAGTGCGGCGCTCCCTCAGCACTGACCCTGTGACAGTGCGGCGCTCCCTCAGCGCTGACCCTCCGACAGTGCAGCACTCCCTCAGCACTGACCCTCCGACAGTGCAGCACTCCCTCAGCAGTGACCTTCTGACAAAGCTCCCCTGCTGTCATTCAGCCAGTTTTGTCTCCATGTTGCTGTTGCTGTTTTCAAACCACGAGCCATAACTATCCTTTGAGGGGTTAAATCGTTGCAGTACCATTTGAACCAATCAGGTGACTTATTGATACTTGGTTGGAGTGTTTGGGTGAATGAATGAGGATTTCATTGTGAAGTACCTGAAGCAATAAGCTGTGTCCAGTGCCCGTTTCTTGCGGTGGCTGTGTTGCTGCTTGTTGTCCAGACGGTGTGGGGGCAGCACCATGAGGATCAGGTGGGGGTTTGTCGGACCCATGTGCACCAGCTTTGGCTCCTTCCGTTTGGTCAGTCTGCCCAGATCCCCACTGTCTGTGAATTCATAGTCATCGATCCCTGTACAGGAAACAAACAAGAGGCACATTCATGAGAGAAGCTTCCAGAACACAGAGGCCATTCTGCCTGCTAGCTCTCCCCGGGACGGTTGAATCATTTGGTCCTGCAGCTCATCCTTTGCCCCATCATCTTGCAAATTTCTTCTGTTCAGGTACAGTCCTGTGCTTTTCTGAGAATATACTTGCCGCTGCCTCAGGAAAGCAGCCAACATAATCAAAGATCCCTTCCACCCCGGTTATACTCTCTTCCACCCTCTTCCATTGGGCAGAAGATACAAAAAGTTTGAAAACACGTACCAACAGATTTAAGAACAGTTACCTCCCCGCTGCTTTCAGACTAATGAACAGACCTCTCATATATTAAAGTTGATCTTTCTCTGCACCTTCTCTTTAGCTGTAACACTATATTCCACATTCTGTTCTATTACCCTGATGTACTTAGGAAGGTATGATTTGCCTGGATAGCACGTAAAGCAATACTTTTTACTGTGTCTTGGTACATGTGACAATAATAAATCAAATCAAAGAATCCCTCTGCTTTGGGATTTCATGCCCCACCCCAGTGTTGACCAGATCCAACAGGTCTCTCTCTGGGGATGAAAAGGGTCTGTCTTTTCTCCTCTCCGTCTTTCGCCCATTATTTTAAAATCTCTGGTGTGTGGTTTATGACTTACACTAACCCATGGCAGGCCTAACCAGAGATTAGAGGTTGGTTGGCTCGCCGAGCTGATTCATTGTTTCGCAGACGTTTCAT
>NW_025981544.1:0-5292 GCF_021869965.1 Rhincodon typus | reverse complement strand
GGGTCTAGGCTCGAAACGTCAGCCTTCCTGCTCCTCTGATGCTGCTTGGCCTGCTGTGTTCATCCAGTGCTACACCTTGTTATCTCAGATTCTCCAGCGTCTGCAGTTCCTACTATCTCTAAACCTAAGGGACACAGTTTAAAATTCAAGGGTCTCCCATTCAAGGTTAAGATGAGGGGAATTTTTTCTCCCAGAGTCATAGAGTAATACAGCACGGAAACAGGCCCTTTGGCCCAAACTCATCCATGCTGACCATAGTGCCCACTCAGCTAGTTCCAATTGCCTGTATTTGGTCCATACCACTTTAAACCCTTCCAATCCATGTACATATCCAAGTGTTTTTATGTATTGCTATTGTTCCTGCCTCAACCACTTTCTCTGGCAGCCCATTTCATATACGCACCACTCTCTGCATGAAGAAGTTGCCCCTCAGCTCTTTCTTACTGTCACCTTAAACCTATGCCCTCTATTTTCAATTCCCCATCCCTGGGAAAAAGACTATATGCATTCATCCTATCTATGCCCCTCATGATTTGATAAATCTCAATAAGGCCACCCCTCATTCTCCTACGTTCCAAGGAATAAAACCCTATCCTGGCCAGCTTCTCCCTATAACTCAGGCCCACTAGTCCTGACAACATCCTTGAAATCTTTTTTGCACACTTTCCAGTTTAACTATGCCTTTCCTATAACAGGGTGACCAAAATTGTACACAGTACTCCAAGTGCAGCCTCACCAATGACTTGTACAATTGTAACATAACATCCCAAATCCTACACTCTATGTCTCAATCAATGAAGGCCAGCATGCTAAATGCCTTCTTCACCACCCTGTCTACCCGTGACGCCGCTTTCAACGAACTATGTACTTGTACTCCTAGGCCCCTCTGTTCCACAACACTCCTCAGGACCTTAGCACTTGCTGTATAAGTCCTTCCTTGGTTTGACTTTCCAAATTGCAACACCTCACACCTATCTGTATTGAACTGCATTTGCCAATCCTCAGCCCACTTCTCAGAGAATTGAGAATCTGCACCATTCTCTTTCCCAGAAAGTAATGGAGCTAAGGTCAGTGAACATTTTTAATCCTGAGTTAGATAGATTCTTGATTGATGACAGATTCAAAGGGTATAAGGAATAGACAGAAAGTAGGATTGAGGCCACAATCAGATTAGTCATGATCTTATCACATAGCAGAGCTGGCTTGATGGGTTGAATAGCCTATTACCTCTCCTAATCTGTATTGTGATATGACTGTAATCTTCAGCTATAGG
This sequence comes from Rhincodon typus, assembly GCF_021869965.1. NCBI lineage: Eukaryota > Metazoa > Chordata > Chondrichthyes > Orectolobiformes > Rhincodontidae > Rhincodon > Rhincodon typus. The sequence goes on along the minus strand of NW_025981544.1, from coordinate 4,019 downwards.
CAATGCTCATAGCACCAGCACTTGTGGAGTAGGTGACAATGTTTCTATTATATTAACTCTCTCATTTTAAATGTTGCAGGAGTAAAGAGCAGATAACGCATTACTAAGGGGTTTATATGGGTGGTGAAGTGCTGCTTCTTGCTGCTGATGTGCCATAGGAAATTGCCAGGAAGGCATCTTGACGGAAAGTTGATGAAATCAAGATGGTTGCCTGTCCCAGACATAGTGCATATTCCCTCTTATAATTATGTTATTCATAAAGAAATAGGAGCTAATTGTAAGGAGAAAATACATCTGGGATGCCACATTTTACTGCTGCACTATAGTTACACGCTGAGTAACAATGTGCCAGTCCACCAGCTACAACTGTAAGGAGTGTACCACAATGAAACCCTGGCATTTTGAGTCTAATGTGCGCTTGTTTCAAACCCTGGTGGGTATCTGTGGATAGGACTCGAATGTTTTGAACGAAGCCTGGATAAGATCTGGTGGCTTTCTATGGAGCAGAGAAGGTTGAGGGGGACCTGACTGACATGTATATTTTCTTTTTAAAATTAACCTATTTTTCCTAATCAACCTGTTTAGAGATGTTATAATGCACCTCTGGAGCAGGTGGGACTTGAACCTGGGTCTCTTGGACCAGGGGCAGGGATACTACCACTGCATCACACAATGGCTTCCCTGTTTACTTTCTGAAACCTTTATCATTATTTCGAACATCTGTATCCAATATCTCTTAGCCACCTCTAAGTCTAGTTCCTCTGGTCACTTCATGTAATGGAAATTCCTTATCCTTGGTGGGACACCACCACTGTGCCACAAGAGGCCCACTCTCATGAGATGTAAATGGACACGGTGAATAGAAAGCAGCTGTTCCCCTTAGTCGAAGGGTCAATAACAAGGGGACATAATTTTAAAGTGAAAGGCAAGAGATTTAGTTGAAACAAAATTCACCCAGAGGTTCTGAAATGCACTGTCTTGGAGGGTAGTTGAGGTGGGAAATCTCACAACCTTTAAAAAGTATTTGGATGAGCAATTGAAATTTCATAACATTCAAGATATGAGCTTAGTTCAGGCAAGTGGAATTAATCACGGTAGAAGGGTATTTTTGACAGTTACAGACTTGATATTCAAAGGGCATTTTCTGCAAATTTAGTGCTGAATTAGATTGAATTATCAGCCTGAATTAGTGGTGCAGAGACAGAAAGAGAGAAACTGACTGAAACTTTCCAGAATGAAATAGCAGCTGCAGTAGCAATAAACACCTAAAACTGTAGACCATGATGAACTGAAAGCTATGGTGCCATAGAGACATTTGAGAAATTTAAGTAAATGTACAGAGTGATGTTCATTATCTTTCTGAAAAGCACGAGTGAAGTGGGAGCTACATCTTTCCGTGGACAGTAAAGAAAGGGTTAAATTTGTTCATAGCTGGGAGCTGCATGAAAACTACCACAAAAAAGACAAATGTTGTGAAAACATTGAGTGCACACTTCCAACTGCAATCAAATCATGAGATTTACTGATAAGAATTTCAGGCATTGGAGCAGGAATCAGCAGAACCTTTTGGACAATTTCCGAACAAGATTGAAGGATATAGCCAGAAGGTATAAATATAAGGGCATAAATAGAAATCTGTTAGACCAGCTTAACTGGGGTTCTGCATTTACCATTAAGGACTAATAGCTGATATGCTAACAGCTAGAGTACATAATGCAGTGATATCAGATTACATTGAACTGGGAACTCGGGGAAGAAGTTCTAATGAAGTCATACTGAATCATGCATCTGGAAATAGTCTTAATAGTTATTAAACATTGATTAGTTTCTACTAAAACATTCAGAACCCAGTTGTGATATTTATACATGGTGGCATTGGTCTGTGAATCCTTTCCCAAGGATCCTAGTCGGCACTGGTGCGAAAGTGAAAAGCCAGTGGCTGGGCACAGTGTATTTGAGAAAATGCCCACGGCAATAATCAGAGCAGCTAGTGATTACTGGCGACCCACATCTGCCATCTGGAAGTGTATAGAGGTTTGGGAAACATCTTATCTCCATTCTTATCTCTTGGATGTTACAAGAGATCTCAGCCAAATGGTGCACTGCAGAAATTGGTATGAACGTCTGAGTCAAAACCAGATTGCCTCTGGACTGTCTTGAAACCCAGAAAATGATCTGATCTGCCTGATCCTGTATACAATCAGAAACTGTGCTGAAGATATTCTAATAAGGTATGGGGTTGATGAAGAAACCATTAAGTATTGAGAAGTCATTGAAGCGTTTGACTTATACATAGTGTTTCAAAGGGAGGCTCTCCTAGACTGTGAAAAGACACAACAAGGATACCTGAGCTTTGCAGCAAGCTGCTAGTCCTATAATAACCTCTATTGGACACCAGCAAAGAATAAAGATGGGAGAATCCCTGAGCACCTATAACAAAGCAGAGCTGGCTGGCAGAGAGTGTGATATATACCATTAATTGTAGTCTCCATTGGAGGGAAGACAAAAAATCACCATGATTCCTCTCTAGCCAATGATGTATAGTATCACTTTAGACGTAGGAGGGGCCAATTCTGAGCAGTATGCTATGGTAGGCTGCTTTCAGCTCCAAATAAAAATTAAACACATATGGCTGCAGACAACAATTTCTGATGTACTAGAAAATACTTGTAGGCCCAACTACAGGTTTCGGTGTCAAAAGAGTAATTTTGGATGGCTGATTATAATGATCAATGACCACAAGACATAAAAACATAGGGGATACAGAGCTGGCTGTCTCCACCCTTTTCAATACCTCATTTTTTGTCTTGGCTTCCAAGTCTTCCGCCCATCAGCCTTCAGCTATAAGGCCCTAGGGCACCCACTGAAAGAAAAGGACCAAATGGTGGCCACTTTTCAATAAAAGGGAAAAATAATCACTGAAACCTTTACATCATCAACAAGTAGAAGTTCTTCTGACTGAGCTACACAGCCTACACAGATCTGTAAATTATGTGCAAGGCAGATGATCTTAACAAGTAAGAGAGCACAAATAAATTCAAGAGGAAGTTTCCAAGTCTATTCACTGAACCAGGGAAGCTGCAAATTGGTTACCACAACATCCTAAAATCTACTGCCAATTTGATGTGTTTGTTTATTCCAACAAAGGTTCCACACCCTCTCTTACATAAGTTTAGAAAGGAAGCCATGCTGCACCAAGTGATCATATCACCATTCCTCCATCCCACATCTTGGTGCTGTGGCCTAGTGCCTGTACCTAATCTGATTGGGTCTTTTCTTATTGTCGACTGTCCATCAATGAGAATTTGGCAAACTTCTATGGAGCTCTGACTTTACAAAATTTGATGTAAATAACATCTTTTGGCAGTTCCTGATGGAGGATGTTCTCAAACTTTTAACCCTTATTGTTCCCTTTGGAAGAGACTGCTATAATCTAGTGTGTGGGTTTGCTTCACCTTCAGCTTCAACCACACCATAACGAGCATCACATGGATATGATCCTTGTCCACGACTCCACTTTAGCGGAGCGTGATATCAGGGTACAGATGTTTACAGACTGTGGATTTCTCACACAACCACAAACATGAGTCCCCCAAGCCTGCCACCAAAGTCCTGGTCAATATTATCGATGTGTCTGGTGTCAAGGCAGATCCCAAAAAGCAGTGATCATCAAGAATTTTTCCATTGTCCTGCATAGACAATGAACTCCAACACTTTTTGGGTATGGTTGGGGCAATTATCTACCCAACCAGGCACACGTCAATGAACTGCTATAGCAACACCTTAAAGAGCTAAGCTTAGCACTGGGACATGTGCCAACAACAGGCCTTTGATATCATTAAGAAACCTGCCTGCCCATCTGTCAAAGGCATCCAGAACCCAATCATGATATTGCACACCCTGAAGCAGGAAACAAATTAACTGGTTCAGAGAGAGTAGGTACTGCAGATGCTGGAGAATCTGAAATAACAAGGTGCAGAGCTGGATGAACACAGCAGGCCAAGCAGCATCAGAGGAGC
>NW_025981543.1:0-5293 GCF_021869965.1 Rhincodon typus | reverse complement strand
ACAAACAGGTCGAAGAGGCGGGGATGGAGCCAGTAAAGGTGAGTGTAGGTAGGGAGTTAGGAAGGGGATAACCTGTTCTGTTGCGTGATGACACACCTCTGGAGCAGATAAGACTTGAACCCAAATCTCCTCACTCACGAGATTGGGATACTGCTACTGCAATTTAAGGCACCCAAGTTGTCACAAAAAGTTTCTTTTTCAGTTTGTCATTTAGGTGTGGTTGATTGTAAAAGAAAATACTGGACTACACTTTTTTTTCGATGCTGATGTAAATTCTGACGTAAATTCTTGTATTCTCTGTGAATTCTTTTCTCTGAATTCGATTGAAAAAGCCAGTCTAGGCAAGACCAGATTTTGTTTCTGTCTGTTCACAGGAGGCGGATATTGCTGACAAGGCCAGTATTTATTGCTCACCTGCAGTTTCTCTTGAATTTGTGTTAGTAAGCCATCTTCTTGAATTGCTGAACTCTGTCTGCTGGAAGTACTCTGGTGAGCACGCCTTGATATTCTTTAAATAGCGCCATTGAAAAGGTACATTGAACTGAGTGGACAGCTTAATGCCTTATCTAAAGGACAATGCGCACACCATTTCAGTGAAAGCTTAGCTTATGTACTTTGAAGTCCTGGAACTTTAACACAGACACAGTTTCCTGAGTTAAAAATTATACCTCACCTCTGTAACTTTTGGCCTCTGCCATACTATTTTGGGATGTCACATTCTCTATCTCATCTTGTCAGTCACCCTGTTTTATTTTCCAATCCCACTGTGTTTAAATCTCTCAGTGATGTACTTTTCTATCACATCTTAACCGTCCTGTCTTCCTTCTTCCTGACAGTTCCATCTCCACCTCTTACCTTCCCATATTTCCTCTCTCTATCCTTCTTCACATATCATTTCAATCTCTCCTTGCCTACTTTCTTTGATGCTCAGGTAACCTTTACTGACTCCTTGATGTGGCTGGTTCCTGATGTTATCCTTTCACATGACTACACATTCTGAATATTGAACCATTACCATATTTTAAAACTGAAAGTGCTGGAGAAACTCAGCACATCTGGCAGCATTTATGGACAGAAAGCCCAGACCTTGATATTTTTATTTCAAAACCCAAGCATAGGCAGTATTTAACATTTATTCACATATCATTTTTTCCCAGTTTTTGTTGTCGCCTTCTCACCCTTTGATATTGCCAAAGTTTCTGCCATACGTAACAAATCAACTTCTTTGCTGATTCTTCCTTTCAATTTCACTGACACTTTTCTATCACAAATCTCTCAACTGGACTTCCAACTAATCCAACTAAAGGTAATCCATTGATTAAGTGACAACAAGGTGTAGAGCTGGATGAACACAGCAGGCCAAGCAGCATCAGAGGAACAGGAAAGCTGACGTTTCGGGTCTAGACACTTCTTCAGAAATGGGGGAGGGGAAGGGGATACTGAAATAAATAAGGAGAGAGGGGTAGACGGAAAGAAGATGGATAAAGGAGAAGATACGTTGAGAGGAGACAGACAGGTCAAGGAGGCGGGGTTGGAGCCGGTAAAGGTGAGTGTAGGTGGGGAGTTAGGGAGGGGATAGGTCAGTCCAGGGAGGACGGACAGGTCAAGGAGGCGGGATGAGGCTAGTAGGTAGGAGATGGGCATGGGGCTTGAGGTGGGAGGAGGGGATAGGTGGGAGGAAGGACAGATTAGGGAGGCGGGGACGAGCTGGGCTGGTTTTGGGATGCGGTAGGGGGAGGGGAGATTTTGAAGCCTGTGAAGTCCACATTGATACCATTGGGCTGCAGGGTTCCCAAGCAAAATATGAGGTGCTGTTCCTGCAACCTTCAGGTGGCATCGTTGTGGCACTGGAGGGGGCCCAGGATGGACATGTCGTCCAAGGAGTGGGAGGGAGAGTTGAAATGGTTCGCAAAATCCTGGGCCTCCTGCAGTGCCACAATGATGCCACCCGAAGGTTGCAGGAACAGCATCTCATATTTCGCTTGTGAACCCTGCAGCCCAATGGTATCAATGCGGACTTCACAAGATTCAAAATCTCCCCTCCCCCAAGCGCATCCCAAAACTAGCCCAGCTCGTACCAGCCTCCCTAACCTGTCCTCCCACCTATCCACTCCTCCCACCTCAAGCCCCACCCCCATCTCCTACCTACTAGCCTCATCCTGCCTCCTTGACCTGTCTGTCCTCCTTGGACCGACCTATCCCCTCCCTAATTCCCCACCTAGACTCACCTTTACTGGCTCCAACCCCGCCTCGACCTGTCTGTCTCCTCTCCACCTATCTTCTCCTTTATCCATCTTCTATCTGCCTCCCCCTTTCTCCCTATTTATTTCAGAATCCCCTTCCCCTCCCCCATTTCTGAAGAAGGGTCTAGGCCCAAAACGTCAGCTTTCCTGCTTCTTTGATGCTGCTTGGCCTGCTGTGTTCATCCAGCTGTACACCTTGTTATCTCAGATTCTCCAGCATCAGCAGTTCCTACTATCTCTGTAACCATTGATTAAGTTCCATCTTTATATTTCCATCTTCCTCCACCACTGCCAAAATTAAGAATTACATCAAATCAATCAAATGATAACACAGTGTGGAGCTGGATGAACACAGCAGGCCAGAGGAGCAGGAAAGCTGACTTTTTGGGTCGGGACCCTTCTTCAGACCCTTCCCCAGCTCCACACTCTGTATTCTCTGACTTCAACATCAGCAGTTCTTAATATCTCTAAATCAATCAAATGGATGCTTTTAAAATTTTATTGACAGATGATACAGATCTCCTGAATGCATTGTATCTGGTTGTTACTTTTCACTGTGGATGCTTAATCACGCACATGAAAAGATTTCCAGATGTAACTAAATAATCGGTTGTTTGATCCATAAAGATCTCAGTCCTTTGAGCTAATGTTTGCAGTTGCTGCCCAATTCATGAGGAGTATGTATCTGGACTCCTTATACTGTCATAGATCTAAAGATCCAAATAAATCTATCCTGATGCATCTCTAAAGGACATACCTTCTGGATTAACTTTTAAACAAAGGTTAAATAGGTTGGAACTCTATTCATTTGAAATTATAAGATTAAGAGATGATCTCATTGAAACATATAGGATTCATAAGGGGATTGACAGGTTAATACTGAGGGGACACTTCCCCCACGGGAGAGTCTAGAACCAGAGGACATAGTGTCAGTATAAAGGGACAACAATTTGACACAGAAGATGAGGAATTTCTTCTCTCAGAGACTTTGGAACTCCTTGCCACAGAGAGCTGTGGGGACAGAGTCATTGTGTATGTTTGAGGCTGAGAGAGATAGATTCTTGATCGGTCAGGGAATCAAGAGTTATGGGGAAAAAGCAGGAAAGCGGAAGTGAGGAATGTCAGATCTGCCATGATCTTACTGAATGGATAAGCAGGCTTAAAGGGCCAAATGGCCTATTCCTATTTCTTTTGGTCTTATGGTCTTACTCAGCCTAATTTCAATACCATTATTTATAGATCCCCACCATCACCAAGCCAGATTCTAGTCCAGCTGAGTAAATGGTTCACAGACTGTGACTAAAATGGAACTACCCCTAAACTGATACTTGACCACTGGTAAAAGAAATAAAGAAAAATAATACCACTATATAACACCATTCATGACTCAAGATTTCCTAACAAAGGTACTTTCCAAATGTAATCACTGTTGTAGCCTAGGAAATATGGCACCCAATTGCATGCAGTCAGATCTATAACAACAGTGTGCTACTGACCAGATAATTTGTTCTTAACTTGTTGTTCAGTGACAAATATTGTGCAGGATATCATCATTCTGCTCTTCCTGTTACTTAAATGTGATTCTCTAACTCTTAGTATTTCTGTCTCAGAATCAGAACATTTGGGGCCATAAACCATTGGAACACAAGACCTTCAACCTGACCCCGACAGCATCATTCGGCCCTGATTCCCCATCATCATAACTGCCACTATCGTTCACCTTTCTCACTACTGCCACCAAATCTTCATCTCACCCCCTCCTCCCCATTACTAACAACACCCCACCATCTACCTTAATGAAGCTGCCAAAATTCCTATCATCGGCCCTTCATTTTCGTTCCCTGTCCCTGCTCCCAAGGATGAGTAGGTCACCTGACACTCTCAGGGACCTAACACCACTCCACCCAAGTCAGCTATAGGCTTTTATTCCCACTTTTGCTAGGTCTACATTCTTGCTCTGTACATTACTAACCCAAGGTAGTTTTAACAATGGAATATACCCAATGTTCTTTGTTAAAGCAAGGTACACTACAAAAACCTACAAAAATCTCACCTATACATTGTTTTTAAACATAAGTGAACTCTTTTACTTGGACTTGTCCAAAACTCAGACCAGAATCAGTCATCAGCTTGCTCCATCTCAACTTCTAGCCATCAATCAATTTCTGCTGCAAGCAAGCTAAATTTTTACCGTGAAGCAAACTGTTTGAAGCTCTTTCCATACAAGGGAGCTATACATTTATACTCTTGATACTATCCTGTCTGTAGCAAATGATCAATTTTATAACTAGCCCACATCACAAATGTCTCATATTTTCCATGTGATAAGAGTCATAGTCATACAGCATGGAAACAGACCCTTCGGTCCAACTTTTCGATGCCAACCAAGTTTCCCAAACTAGGTCCCAGTTGCCTACGTTTGGCCCATATCCCACTAAATCTTTCCTATTCATATATTTGTCCAAATGTCTTTTAAATTTTATGACTTTACCTGTATCTACCACTTCCTCTGGCAGTTCATCCACTTATGAACCACCCTCTGTGTGAAAAAGTTGCCCCTCATGTCCCTTTTATATCTTTCTTCTCTCACCTTAAAAATATGCTCCCTGTTTCAATTCTCCCGCTGTAGGGAAAAGTTCTTTCGCTATTTGGTTGGATCAATTAACCCATTAAGACTTGCATGTGAGAGAGATAGTAGGAACTGCAGATGCTGGAGAATCCGAGACAACAAGGTGCAGGGCTGGATGAACACAGCAGGCCAAGCAGCATCATAGGAGCAGAGAGGCTGATGTTTCGGGCCTAGACCCTTCATCAGAAAAGGGGGAGGGGAAGGGGGTTTTGAAATAAATAGGGAGAGAGTGGGAGGCGGATAGAAGAGGGATAGAGGAGAGGATAGGTGGAGAGGAAACAAACAGGTCGAAGAGGCGGGGATGGGGCCAGGAAAGGTGAGTGTAGGTAGGGAGTTAGGAAGGGGATAGGTCAGTCCAGGGAGGACGGACAGGTCAAGGGGGCGGGATGAGGTTGGTCGGTAGGAGATGGAGGTGCGGCTT
>NW_025981542.1:3402-5294 GCF_021869965.1 Rhincodon typus | reverse complement strand
AACACTCGCCCTCAGAGGAGTCTAACACTCGCCCTCAGAGGAGTCTAACACTCGCCCTCAGAGGAGTCTAACACTCACCCCCGGAGGAGTCTAACACTCACCCCCGGAGGAGTCTAACCCTCATCCTCGGAAGAATCTAACACTCACCCTCAGAGGAGCTGAAGGTATGGTAGGATTGTTGCTAGATGAGTGATCCAAACTCAGCTAATGCTCTGGGGGGCCAGGTTTAAATCCCACCATGTTGATAACAGTCAGGAGAAAACCCATCTGGTCACTAATACCCTTTAGGGAAGGAAACTGCCATCCGTACCTGGTCTGGCCTACATGTGACTCCAGGCCCACAGTAATGGGGTTGGATTGTAATGGCCCTTCGGGGTGGAGTTTTATCAAACGTTACAAAGTCTGATAAAAGAAATGGAACTGGATGGATCACCTGGTATCAACCTCGGCACCGGAAAAGACAACGGCAGAAACAGCCCTGTCGACCCTGCAGACTCCTCCTCACTAACATCTGGGGGTTAGTGCCAAAATTGTCTCACAGACTAGTCAAGCCTCACCCTGACACAGTCATACTCACAGAATCATACCCAACGGGCAAAAGGAAAACAGGAACATAGTAATTAGGAGTGAGAGTAGAGAATGCAGCCCTTCGATCACACTCCACCACAACCCAATCATGGCTGGTCTCATCCTACTCTCAACGCCACACTCCTGCCTGATCGGCAGAGCACTTTATCCCATTTTTCATCAGAAACATCTCCGTTTCTTTCTTGAATCTGTTGAGTGGGTCTGTCTCCAGTGCGCTCTGAGGCAGTGAGATACACACATTCACAAGCCTCTGAGGGAAGAAGTTTCTCATCATCTCAGTTTTGAACAAACCTTTTCTCACTCTATGTCTGCAGTCTCCGATTCAAATCTGTCCCACAAGGGGGAACATCTGTTCACCGTCTGCATTTTCAATCCCCTATAGCATTTTATGTGCCTCAAACACACTCCCCATCTCCTTCTATTTAAATCCAGCGAGTATAGGCTGAAACAACTCAACCGCTTCACATACTCCCGGGGACACCCTGTAAATATTAACACACTCCTCCCCTGAAAGTCACCCTGTAAACACCAACACACTCCACCAGGGTACATCCTGTAAATATTAACACACTCTGCATGGGGATTCCCTTTAAATATTAACACACTCCCCCCGGGGACACCCTGTTTATATTAACACACCCCCTGTGGCAACACCCAGTAAATATTAACACACTCCTCCCAGGTCACCCTTTAAATATTAACACACTCCCCCCAGTGACACCCTGTAAAGATTAACACACTCCCCCCGGGGACACCCTCTACATATTAACACACTCCTCCCAGGAACACACTGTAAATATTTACACACTCCCCCCGGGACACCCTTTAAATATTAACACACTCCCCCTGGGAACACCCTGTAAATATTAAAACAATCCCCCCCGGGGGACACCCTGTAAATATTAATATTAACACACTCCTCCCCTGAGAGTCACCCTGTAAATACTAACACATTCCACCCGGGGACATCATGTAAATATTAACACACTCCCCCCGGGCACTCCCGTTAAGTATTAACACACTCTCCCCCCAACCTCCCCCGGGGACTCACTGTAAACATGAACACACTCCCCCCAAGGACACCCTGTCAATATCAACACACTCCCCCCGGGGACACCCTCTACATATTAACACACTCCCCCAGGGGACACCCTGTAAACATTACCACACTCACCCCCGGGGGGACACACTGTAAATATTAACACACTCCCCCCAGGGACACCCTGTAAATATTAACACACTCCCCCAGGGGACACCCTGTAAATATTAACACACTCACCCCCGTGGACAACTGTAAATATTAC
>NW_025981542.1:2477-3392 GCF_021869965.1 Rhincodon typus | reverse complement strand
CCTGTAAATATTAACACACTCCCCCAGGGGACACGCTGTAAATATTACCACACTCACCCCCGTGGACAACTGTAAATATTACCACACTCCCACCGGGGACACCCTTTAAAAATTAAAACACTCCCCCGGGGACAACCTGTAAATATTAAAACACTCCCTCCTGGGGGTCACCCGTTAAATATTAACACACTCGCCCCGGGGAAACCATGCAAATATTAACACACTCCACCCGGGGATACCTTTAAATGTTAAGACAGTCCCCACGGGGACAACCTGTAAATATTAACACACTCCCCCCCGGGGACATTCTGTAAATATTAACACACTCCCCCCCGGGGACATTCTGTAAATATGAACACACTCCCCCCGGGGACACCCTGTAAATATTAACGCACTCCCCGTGGCATAATCCGGTAAATATTAACACGTTCCCATCCCAGGGAAACCCTCTAAATATTGACACTCTCCCCCCAGGGACACCCTGGAAATATTAACACACTCCTGCCTGGGACACCCTTTAAATATTAACACACCCCGTCCCCCCCGGGGACACCCTGTAAATATTAACACAATCCCACCGGGGACACCCTTTAAACGTTAACACACTCCCCTCAGGGACACCCTGTAAATATTAACACACTCCCCCCAGGGACTCCCTTTAAATGTTAACACACTCCCCTCAGGGACACCCTGTAAATATTAACACACTCCCCCCGGGTCACCCTCTAAACATTAACACATTCCCCCCGGGTCACCCTTTAAATATTAACATACTCCTTCCGGGGACACCCTGTAAATATTAACACACTACCCCCCGGGGACACACTGTAAATATGAACATACTCCTTCCGGGGACACCCTGTTAATATTAACACACTCCCCCCGGGACACCCTCTAAATATTAACACACTCCCC
>NW_025981542.1:2258-2467 GCF_021869965.1 Rhincodon typus | reverse complement strand
CACACTCCCCCCGGGACACCCTCTAAATATTAACACACTCCCCCCGGCTTCGCCCTGTTAATATTAACATAGTCCCCCCGAGGAAACCCGGTAAATATTAACACAATCATCCCACCGGGGACACCCTTTAAATGTTAACACAATCCCACCAGGGACACCCTTTAAATATTAACACACTCCTCCCGGGGAACCCTGTAAATATTAACACA
>NW_025981542.1:1646-2248 GCF_021869965.1 Rhincodon typus | reverse complement strand
CCCCCCCGGGAAACCCTGTTAATATTAACACACTCCCCCCGGGGACAACCTGTAAATATTAACACACTCCGCCGGGGATACCTTTAAATATTACCACAGTCCCCCCGGGGAGAACCCGTAAATATTAACACACTCCCCCCACGGACACCCTGTAAATATTAACACAGTCCCCCCGGGGTCACCTTGTAAAGATTAACACACTCCACCTGGGGATACCCTGTAAATATTAACACACTCCACTTAGGGACACCCTTTAGATATTAACATACTCCTCCCGGGGACACCCTGTAAATACTAACACACTCTCCCCGGGGACACCCTCTAAATATTAACACAATCCCACCAGCGACACCCTTTAAATGTTAACACACTTCCCCTGGGGACACTCGGTAAATATTAACACACTCCCATCGGGGATACCCTTTAAAAATTAATACACTCCCCCCGGGAACACCCTGGAAATATGAACACACTCTTCGTGGCAACACCCGGTAAATATTAACATGCTCCTCCCCAGGGATACCCTGTAAATATTAACACACTCCCCCCTGGGACACCCTGTAAATATTAAAACACTCCCTGCCTGGTGTTCACCCGTTAAA
>NW_025981542.1:1047-1636 GCF_021869965.1 Rhincodon typus | reverse complement strand
AAACACTCCCTGCCTGGTGTTCACCCGTTAAATATTAACACACTCCCTGCGGGGAAACTCTGTAAATATTAAAACACTCCGCCCGGGGCACCCTTTAGATATTAACATACTCCTCCTGGGGACACCCTGTAAATATTAAAACACACCCCCCGGGACACCCTTTAGATATTAACATACTCCTCCTGGGGACACCTTGTAAATATTAACACACCCTCCCACGGGACACCCTGTTAATATTAAAACACTCCCCCCAGGGACACCCTTTAAAATTAACACATTCCCCCCCGGGGACACCGTTTAAATATTAACACACTCCTCCCCTGGCGGTCACCCTTTAAATATTACCACACTCCCCCCAGGGACATCATGTAAATATTAACCACTTCCCCCAGGGACACCCTGTAAATATTAACATACTCCCCCCCGGGAATACACTGTAAATATTAACACACTCCCCACCGGGGACACCCTGTAAATACTAACACACTCCTCCCCGGGGACACCCTGTAAATACTAACACACTCCCCCCAGGGACACCCCGTAAATATTAACACACTCCCCACCGGGACACCCTTTAAATATTAACATA
>NW_025981542.1:417-1037 GCF_021869965.1 Rhincodon typus | reverse complement strand
AAATATTAACACACTCCCCACCGGGACACCCTTTAAATATTAACATAGTCCCCCCAGGGGAAACCCTGTCAATATCAACACACATGCCCCAGGGGACACTCTGTAAATATGAGAGATATTGATCTGAAGCTGTCCTTTGAAGTGTTCTCTCTTTAAGGTGATGAATCCTTGCAGTGTGTGTAGGTGTTGTGTTGGTGAGGGGGAGAGCAGGTGGGAGTGAGCAGGAGGTGTAGGAGCTGTGATGGTGAGGGGGAGAGCAGTATGAAGTGAGCAGGAGGTGTAGGAGGGTGTGATGGTGAAGGGGAGAGCAGTAGGGAGTGAGCAGGAGGTGAGGGAGCTGTGATGGTGAAGGGGAGAGCAGTTGGGAGTGAGCAGGAGGTGTAGGTGTTGTGTTGGTGAAGGGGAGAGCAGTTGGGAGTGAGTAGTGTGTGTAGGTGTTGTGTTGGTGAAGGGGAGAGCAGTTGGGAGTGAGCAGTGTGTGTAGGTGTTGTGTTGGTGAAGGGGAGAGCAGTAGGGAGTGAGCAGTGTGTGTAGGAGCTGTGATGGTGAGGGGGAGAGCAGTAGCGAGTGAGCAGTGTGTGTAGGTGTTGTGTTGGTGAAGGGGAGAGCAGTTGGGAGTG
>NW_025981542.1:0-407 GCF_021869965.1 Rhincodon typus | reverse complement strand
GGGAGTGAGTAGTGTGTGTAGGTGTTGTGTTGGTGAAGGGGAGAGCAATAGGGAGTGAGCAGCGTGTGTAGGTGTTGTGTTGGTGAAGGGGAGAGCAGTTGGGAGTGAGTAGTGTGTGTAGGTGTTGTGTTGGTAAAGGGGAGAGCAATAGGGAGTGAGCAGCGTGTGTCGGAGCTGTGATGGTGAGGGGGAGAGCAGTAGGGAGTGAGCAGTGTGTGTAGGAGGCTGTGATGGTGAGGTGGAGAGCAGTAGGGAGTGAGCAGGAGGTGGAGGAGGCTGTGATGGTGAACGGGGAGAGCAGTAGGGAGCGAGCAGGAGGGGTAGGAGGATGTGATGATGAGCGTGAGAGCAGTAGGGAGCGAGCAGGAGGTGTAGGAGGCTGTGACGGTGAGGGGGAGAGCAGCAGG
>NW_025981541.1:4184-5294 GCF_021869965.1 Rhincodon typus | reverse complement strand
TTCAGTGGGAAAAGCATTTCAGAAGTCAAAAATCTCAACTTCACCAAATGACTGAATTTTTGATGCTGTTTGGTTACTCACTTCAGAAATCCAAAATCTGAACTTCCCGAAATGAATCTAGTTTCGATGTTTGTTTGATGAACATGCTTATTTGAGTTAGATAAGCACTTCAGAATTCAAAAATCTCAACTTCATCAAACGACTTAATGATTGATGCTGTTTTGACTAACACGCTTATTTCACTCAGGTAATCACATCGGGAGACCAACATTTCAACTTCACGAAATTAATTAGTTTTTGCTGTTGGTTTGAATGCCATGTTGACTTCTTTGAGATAAGCACATCAGAAGATCAAAATCTCAACTTCACCATCTGACTTAATTTTTGATGCTGCTTTGACTAACATGCTTATTTCACTCAAATAAGCACTTCAGAAGACCAATATCTCACTTCACTTACTGAGTTAGTTTTTGATGTTGGTTTGAATGACATGCTTATTTCATGAGGCAAGCGCTTCAGAAGATCAAAACCTCAACTTCACCGAATACCACAACTTTTGATGCTGGTTATTTTAAAATGCTTATTGTCGCGAGTGAAACTCTTCAGAACACCAAAACCTGAAGTTCACCTAATGACTGTAGTTTTGATGATGGTTTGACTAACATGCTTATTTGATTGAGAGAAGCATTTCAGAAGTCAAAAATCTCAACTTCACCAAATGACTCAACTTTTGATGTTGTTTTGAATAACGTGCTTAAATTAGCGAGATAAGCATATGAGAAGACCAAAATCAAAATTTCACGAAGACATTCTCCTTTTGATGCTGGTTTGACTAAAATGCTTATTTCAGCGAGATAAGCATGTCAGAATACTAAAATCTCATCTTCACCAAAGGACCTAACTTATGATGCTGATTTGATTAAAATTCTTATTTCACTCAGATAAGCAATTACAACATGACACTCAACTTTTGATGCTGGTTTGACGAAAATGCTTATTTCAGCGAGATAAGCATATCAGAAGACTAAACTCTCACTTCACCAAAGGACGTAACTGTTGAAGGTGATTCGACTAAAATGCTTATTTCATTGAGATAAGAACTTCAGAAAA
>NW_025981541.1:1122-4084 GCF_021869965.1 Rhincodon typus | reverse complement strand
TTGAGAAGACCAATATCACACTTCACAAAATGAGTCAGTTTTTTATGTTGTTTTGAATGACATGCTTCTTTCATGAGGCAAGCACTTCAGACGATCAAAATTTCAACTTCACCAAATGACTCAACTTGTGATGTTGTTTTGACTAAAATGGTTATTTCGGCGAGTTAAGCACTTCAGAAGGCTAAAACCTCAACTTCACCAAATAAAACAACTTTTTTTTGCTGGTTAGTTTAAAATGCTTATTGTAGTGAGTTAAACTCTTCAGAACACCAAAACCTGAAATTCACCAAATGCCTGTAGTTTTGATGGTGGTTAGACTAACATGCTTATTTCAGCGAGATAAGCATATCAGAAGTCAAAAATCCGAACTTCACCAAATGATTTAAATGTTGATGCTATTTTGAGTAACATGCTTATTTCACTCAGATTAGCACGTCAGAAGACCAGATTCTGAACTTCACCAAATGACTCAAGTTTTGATGTTGGTTACACTGACATGCTTATTTGAGCGAGAAAAGTACTTCAGAAATCAAAAATCTCAACTTCATCAAACGACTTAATTATTGATGCTGTTTTAACTAACACACTTATTTCACTCAGATAATCACATCGCAAGACCAATATTTCAACTTCACCAACTGAATTGGTTTTTGGTGTTGGTTTGAATGACATGTTGATTTCTTTGAGATTAGCACATCAGAAGATCAAATCTCAACCTCACCAAATGACTCAACTTTTGATGTTGTTTTGACTAACATGCATATTTGAGTGAGATAAGCAGTTCTGAAGTCAAAAATCTGAACTTCACCAAATGACTCAATTTTTGATGTTGTTTTGACGAACGTTCTTATTTCAGTGAGATAAGCACTTCTGATGTCAAAAATCTCAAATTCACCAAATGACTTAAATTTTAATGATGTTTTGACTAACATGCTTATTTCATTAAGATAAGAACTTCAGAAAACCAAAATCTGAATTTCACCAAATGACTAAAGTTTCACTAACATGCTTATTTCAGCGATTTGAGCACTTGAGAAGGCGCAGATCTCAACTTCACCAAATGATTGAAATTTCGATGCCGGTTGGAATAAAATGCTTATTGCAGCAAGGTAAGCTCTACAGTAGTCCAAAATCTGAACTTCACCAAATGACTCAAGTTTTGATGTTCGTTTGACTAACATGCTTATTTCAGTGAGATAAGCAATTCAGAAATCAAAAATCTCGACTTCACGAAAAGACTCAACTTTTGATGAAGTTTTGACTAACGTACTTATTTCAGCGAGATAAGCATATGAGAAAACTAAAATCTGAATTTCAACAAGACACTCAACATTTGAGGCTGATTTGACTAAAATGCTTATTTCAGTGAGATAAGCACTTCAGAAGTCAAAAATCGCAACTTCACCAAATGACTCAACTTTAGATGTTGTTTTGACTAACACGCTAATGTGAGTGAGATAAGCACTTCAGAAGGCAAAAATCTCAACCTCAACAAATGACATAACTTTTTATGCTGTTTGCATTAATTTTTTTATTCCAGTGAGATTAGCACTTCAGAAGACAAAAATCGAAACTTCACCAAATGGCTCAATTTTTGATGTTAATTTGACTAACATGCTCATTTCAGCGAGTTAAGCACTTCAGAAGTCAAAAATCACAACTTCACCAAATGATTTAAATGTTGATGCTGTTTTGACTAACATGCTTATTTTGCTTAGTTAACCACTTCAGAAAATCAAAATCTGAACTTCACTAAATGACTGAAGTTTTGATGTTGGTTTTACTAACATACTCATTTGAGTGAGATAAGCACTTCAGAAATCAAAAGTTTCAACTTCACCAAATGACTCAACTTCTGATGTTGTTTTGACTCAACGTGCTTATTTCAGCGAGATAAGCATATCAGAAGACTAAAATCTCACCTGCACCAGATGACCAAACTTTTCATGCTCGTTAAAATAAAATGCCTCTTTCAGCGAGTTAAGCAACTCAGAATCGACAAATCTAAACTTCACCAAATGACACAATTTTTTCATGTTCGTTTGACTGACATGATTATTTCAGCGAGTCTCGCACTTCAGAAGATCAAAATCTCAACTTCTCCAAATGACTCAACTTTTGATGTTGTTTTGACTGAGGTGCTGAATTTAGCGAGATAAGCATATCCCAAGTCCCAAGTCTCAATTTCACCAAGACACTCAACTTTTGATGCTGGTTTGACTAAAACGCTTATTTCAGCGAGAGAAGCATAACAGAATACAAAACTCTCAACTTCACTAAAGGACCTAACTGTTGATGCTGATTTGAGTAAAATGCTTATTTCAGTGAGATAAGCACTTCAGAAGTGAAAAATCTCAACTTCACCAAATGACTTATTTTTTAACCCTGTTTTGACTAACATGCTTATTTCACTCAGTTAACCACTTCAGAAAACCTAAATCTGAACTTCACCAAATGACTCAACTTTTGATATTGTTTTGACTCACCGTTCTTATTTCAGCGAGATAAGCATATCAGAAGACTAAAATCCCGCCTTCACCAGATGACCTCACTTTTGATGCTGGTTAAATTAAAATGTTTCTTTCAGAGAGTTAAGCAACTCAGAAGACAAAAATCTCAACTTCACCAAATGACGCAATTTTTTATGTACGTTTGACTAATATGCTTATTTCAGCGAGTTTAACACTTCACAAGATCAAAATCTCAACTTCACCAAAAAACTCAACTTTTGATGTTGTTTTGACTGACGTCCTTATTTCAGGGAGATAAACATATCAGAAGACCAAAGTCTCAATTCAACCAAGACACTCAACTTTTGATGCTGGTTTGACTAAAATGCTTATTTCAGCGAGATAAGCAGATCAGAAGACTAAAATCTCAACTTCACCAAAGGACCTAACTTTTGCTGCTGATTTGACTATAATGCTTATTTAACTGAATAAGCACTTCAGAAGACCAAAAT
>NW_025981541.1:0-1022 GCF_021869965.1 Rhincodon typus | reverse complement strand
CAACTTCACCAAAGGACCTAACTTTTGCTGCTGATTTGACTAAAATGCTTATTTAACTGAGATAAGCACTTCAGAAGACCAAAATCTGAAAATCACCAAATGACTCAAGTTTTGATGTTGGTTTGACACAATACTTATTTCCGTGATTTTAGCATTTCAGAGGCTAAAACCTCAACTTCACCAAATGACTCAACTTTTGATGCTGGTTGGAATAAAATGCTTATTTCAGCGAGTTAAGCTCTGCAGTAGACCAAAATCTGAACTTCACCAAATGACTCAAGTTTTGATGTTTGTTAGACTAACATGCTTATTTGAGTGAGATAAGCACTTCAGAAGTCAAAAATCTCAACTTCACCAAATGACTTATTTTTTAACCCTGTTTTGACTAACATGCTTATTTCACTCAGTTAACCACTTCAGAAAACCTAAATCTGAACTTAACCAAATGACTCAACTTTTGATATTGTTTTGACTCCATGTTCTTATTTCAGCGAGATAAGCATATCAGAAGACTAAAATCCCGCCTTCACCAAATGACGCAATTTTTTATGTACGTTTGACTAACATGCTTATTTCAGCGAGTTTAGCACTTCAGAAGATCAAAATCTCAACTTCACCAAAAAACTCAACTTTTAATGTTGTTTTGACTAACGTGCTGAATTTAGCGAGATAAGCATATCCCAAGTCCAAAGTCTCAATTTCACCAAGACACTCAACTTTTGACGCTGGTTTGACTAAAATGCTTATTTCAGCGAGATAAGCAGACACAATACGAAACTCTCAACTTCACTAAAGTACCTAACTGTTGATGCTGATTTGAGTAAAATGCTTATTTCAGTGAGATAAGCACTTCAGAAGACCAAAATCTGAACTGCACCAAATGACTCTAGTTTTGATGTTTGTTAGACTAACATGCTTATTTGAGTGAGATAAGCACTTCAGAAGTCAAAAATCTCAACTTCACCAAATGACTTATTTTTTAACCCTGTTTTGACTAACATGCTTATTTCACTCAGTTAACC
>NW_025981540.1:0-5294 GCF_021869965.1 Rhincodon typus | reverse complement strand
AGAAACAAAGTGCAGACTAGGTAACTCTTCACAGAACAACTACGTTCTGTCTGCAGAAAAGACCCTGAGCCTGCCACCTCAACACACCACCTTGTTTCCTGGTCAACATGTCTGTCTCAGGCTTGTTACAGTGCTCCAGTGAAGCTTAGCGCAAACTGGAATAACAGCACCTCATTTTCCACTTGGGAACTCCGTAGCCTTCTGGACTCAATATTGAGCTCAACAATTTTAGGGCTTGAGGCACCTTCTCCTGTGTCCTTACCCCAACACCCACACACCAGGGCTTGTTATACACTACCCATTGTTAGCCACTAATAGTCCCCATTAATAGCTATTCATTCTCCCAGGCTGATCGTTATCCACTCCTTTGTCCAACTGTTCTTCTCTCTCAGGAACAAAAAATAGAAGTTGCTGTAAAAGCTCAGTAGGTCTGGCAGCATCTGTGAAGAAAAATCAGAGTTAACGTTTCCCGCCCAGTGACCCTTCCTCAGAACAGTCACTAGACCCAAAACATTAACTCTGATATCTCTCCACAGATGCTGCCAGATCTGCTGAGCTTTTCCAGCAATTTCTGTTTTTGTTCCTGATTTACAACATCCGCAGTTCTTTCAGTTTTTATTCTGCTCTTCTCTGTCTTTAGGCTCAGTCTGCACCTATTGATTACTCCTTACACCCTCTCCCCACTCTATCATCTGCATAAAAACCCAACCTTTTCCCAGCTACCAGCAATTCTGAGGAAGGGTCACTGGACCTGAAACATCAACTCTGCTTTCTCTCCACAGATGCTGTCAGACGTGCGGAGTTTTTTTTTTACCAGAAATCTCTGTTTATATTTTGATCCACATTGGGCAGTGTGTGCCTCTACTATCACTAGCCATAACTCCAAGTCAAAACATTCATGTGAAAGTGCATACTGCCCGGGGAGGTGGTGGTGATGCTGTGATTCCTCAAGGGTGCTGTACTTGGTTCCTGTTCTGGCTGAGGTGGATTCAGGAACTGCCACGTCACTAAAACATAAGACGATGGCAGTATGCAATGGCAGGTGTTTTGACAATGGAGGGCATCACAAGTAACGTTCTTTAAATCTGATTCGACATCCCAAGACATTACCTACTAACACTTGCAAGACAATGATTAAGACATGGGACATAGGCCTATGGATGCTGAGGCTACTTGTAACACTTACATGATATCAATAACTCCGCATGCGTACAAGATTAAATGCAATTTCCTAATCTGTGCCAAGCCACTTATGGAGTCTTCCTATTAGTTCTGAACCCCTATATGCAATCCAAAAATGTCTCAAAACACAATCTCATCCAATTTGCATCTTATATCTGAAACAAAATGGATTTGTCTGTTAGTTTCAAGCTACATCTTAGTGTGTAGTATTGATTTAAAAAAATGAGAGTCATGCAAGGTCACAAGGCGTTAATATGTTGTGAAACACAAGGTTCATTCAAGCAGAGTACAGTACAATGTGGAATACAGGCACAGCCTTTTCTGCTTCACATAGAAATGGCAGTTGGAATTTTGTTTGCATCTACCAAAATATCAAATGAAGTAATTTTATATTAAATATTTAAATATATGGACATCCTGTACAAGTTCTGCTGACTTAAAGTTTAATAATATCAATTACAGCCTGTTTTTATTGTTCACTGCAATGTGCTCTCCACGTGTACTACTTAATGACTGCAAAATTAGTCTGTTCCACTTATTACAACAGAAATAAGAGCCTGGAGATATTGCTGAAAGATGGTTTTGCACCATAAAAACGTGCCCAGATTTCTTCAGAGTCAGTGCTTTGTCACTAAACACTGCTATTTCCACACTATGCAAACAAATATTGCTTATCTTTTAGTGTGCTCTCTGTAGGTCATGGAGATGATGAACTAGGCAACCATGAAAAATTGAGAGGAGAGGAAGCTGAGAAAAGATTGTACTACTTCACTAGATACAGAATCAGAAACTTCCACGGAGAACAAAATATCAGTAAAGAATTCTAGCCTTCTCCTCTCATCAAACACGCACAAAAAATGTAAGGAATGCATAAATTTCAGGACAATCAACAAAACAGACTACCCCTCAATCACAGTAATAGAATGCATTTATAAAATTTCTGATTCTGAAGAAAACCATTTATGATTAAGAGCCATACCATGTGATCAATGGTATATTTATTATAGCAACATTTTAAGAAATACAGGCTCCAAATATAGAAAAATAGTCTGGACACAGAAGCCAAAATGCCTTTCAGATTCCTGCGAGGTCCTAAAAGAACCATTGGTGGAACTCTGAAGAAATCTTCCACAAACTGCAGAAACCCAGGACTCGATTTTAAAAGTCAATCGGGGTGAAGTTAGGAGTGGGCATTCTTCAAAAATAGCACTCTTTGATGATGTGTCCGTCTTTTCATTTCTCTAGAGTGGATTGAGATTTTCAAAATAAGGTGGATGAGTGGTTTCTTCTCTTTTTAGACACAAACATACATAGTGTTTGCAGAGACGAGCAGATTTTATTGTTTGGTCTTGCTCAAGCTTCAAGTAAACTTTTGAGTTTTGCAGAGCATTACCTTTCAAAGAGAGATGGAAGTGATGTGGGTGTAAGATGATCTGACAATCATTAGGTTGTACGAAGGAAAACCATGCTTTTTGGATTTTTATGTTTTTGTCAAGCCGTTAAAAATAGGTCAATTTTATAATGTTGTTCATGGGATGGGATTTATTGCCCAGATTGTAATTAATAGTCAACTACACTGTAGACCAGACCAGGAAAGGACAGTTGCTTTCCTTCCCAAAAGGACAGGTTTTATGACAATCGACATGGTCACCAAGTGGTTACATGGTTACCACCAGATCAGCTTTTTAGTCCATACTTTTATTAAATTCAAATTTTACCATCTGCCATGGTGGGATTTGAACCATGTCCCCTGGAGCCCTTGAGCTCTGAATCACTAGTCCAATGGCATTACGACTACACCACTGCTTCCACTTGAAAGAACTGAGCTGATCAGAAAAGCTACTCTGAGAAATCCGAAAGGCAGATTATACTCAGACTATTACTTAGGTAGCCTTGATGTACAATGTGTCCAAATGAGCAAATACACCATCCACCATTCTTATGTAACACAAATAACCAATGAAACCAGTTTACTCCTGCGCTGCCAAAACATTGCACTTCATCCCACTTGAAGTCTTCAGACAATTTGTAGCAAAATCAAATCATTCTATTCACCATACCTGTAAGCAGCAGGCATGTTCAGTGAGGTTTATCCCAAAAATTTGCTTTGTGATTATAGTGTTTGCATTGTGTAAGGGCCTATTTTTTATACCTGTGCCTTTAAAACCTGTGGACTCTAATAAAAGAGAACTATTGTCAAAAGCAGGGATTTACCAAAATGGCAGTATAATTTCACAGCAAGGAATTTGATACTGATTGTGAACTCTTTTTTTGGGACTCTGGGTTCCTACAATGTGCAGACAATCAGTAGCACCAGTGTTATAATCTATAAATGCATGGCAGAAATTCACCAAAGCTCCTCAGACACCACCTTCCAAACCCACAACCACTTATGTCTAGAAGGTCAAGGGCAGTAGGATTCAAGATGGCAACTCTTTGCTCTCAACAGCAGATCTTATTCTTACATTTCTTACAATTGTTTTCCTAATGTTTTTGTATGGTATGAGCTGCCTGCACTGCACTCAAAACAAAACTTTTCACTGTATCTAGGTACATGTGACAATAATAAGTCAAACCAAATCAGGGAACACCACCACCTTTAATTTCTCCTTCAAGCCACTCACCGTCCAGACTCGGAAATATATTGCCTTTCCTTCACTGTCACTGGGTGAAAATTCGGGAATTCCCTCCCTAATGGCATTGTGGGTCAACCTACAGCAGGTGGAGATAGTCGGAACTGCAGATGCTGGAGAATCTGAGATAACAAGGTGTAGAGCTGGATGAACACAGCAGGCCAAGCAGCATCATAGGAGCAGGAAGGCTGATGTTTCGGGCCTAGACCCTTCTGATGAAGGGTCTGAAGAAGGGTCTAGGCCTGAAACATCAGCCTTCCAGCTCCTATGATGCTGCTTGGCCTGCTGTGTTCATCCAGCTCTACACCTTGTTATCTCATATTACAGCAGGTGGACTTTGTTTTCATTCATCCAAGCGATAAGGGTGTCGCTGGCTGGTCCAGCATTTATTGCCCAACCCGAACTGCCTGGAGAGCAGTTAAGAGTCAACCACATTGCTGTGGGTCTGGAGTGACTTGTGTGCTAGACCAGGTAAGGTTGGCAGTTTCCTTCCCTGAAGGGCATTAGTGACCCAGATGGGTTTTTCTGATAATCGACAGTGGTTTCATGGTCATCATTAAAATCTTCATTCCAGATTTTTATTCAATTCGAATTTCACCATTTGCCATGGTGGGATTTGAACCCGTATCCCCAGGATATTACCAGGGTCTCTGGGTTAGCAGTCCTGCGATAACACCACTAGGCCATCAGTTCCTCAGGGGGACTGCAGGTGTTCAAGGTCATAGCTCACCACCACCTTCTCAAGGGCAACTAAGGACAGGCAAGAAATGCTGGCCAGCCAGCGACACCCATATCCCACAACTGAATTTTTACAAAAAGTAATGTCCTGGGGACCAGTTTCAAACTCTGCTGTTGGTGAAATTTGAACTCACTAAAAAAAAAAATTAGGATGAAGAGTCTAATTTTAATGACCATAAAACTGGTGCTGATAATCTGAAAAACCCATTTGGTTTGCTAATGACCTTCAGTGAAAGAAATCAGCCATCCTTACCCAGTTTGGCCTGACTCCATACTCACAGTAACGTGGTTGACTCTAAGCTGCCCTCTGGACAACTAGGGATGGACAATAAATACTGGCTTGGCCACAACGCCCACATCCCACAAATGAATTAAAAAATAAACTTTTCCCAGCCCAGAAACTGCCTGCTCTCTAGTCAAAAACTCAGCTTATACCCAAAGAAAACCATTACCTTCCCTGCAGCAGTTGCTATGAGTTGTGACTTTTGAATTGATAAACCAGAGACTTTTCCCAAGTGAATCAGTCACTTTGTACTTACAACCCCATGGAAACACCTACAGAGAATTATCTGAACAAATAAGGGCTTTGACTAGCTGAAGAAGAATCATCTCAACATCAGAACTGGGAAGCAAAGAAACAAAAATTGATTTTCTATTTTTTCCTACCTCCACCAACAGAGTGTGGGTGAGTGCCTGTGTGTGTGTGTGTGTGTGTGTGTGTGTGTGTGTGTGTGTGTGTGT
>NW_025981539.1:0-5295 GCF_021869965.1 Rhincodon typus | reverse complement strand
CCTCGCTGGTCTCCGCTCTGGAACCACTTCCCCTCGCTGGTCTCCGCGCCGGGACCACTTCCCCTCGCTGGTCTCCGCTCTGGAACCACTTCCCCTCGCTGGTCTCCGCTCTGGAACCACTTGCCCTCACTGGTCTCCGCTCTGGGACTTGATTCCCCGCGGCTCTGGGATTCACCTCTGGGGCTCACCATCTCCTCCATTCCCCTCTGGACAAGTTGAAGTCATTACTTGAGAAAAGAAAGCAGGGAGGAGGAAGAAAAAAACACAGAAAAAAGGAAAAAGGAAAAAGAACGGGTGGAGCAGAAGAGCTCAGGGTCTTACTCTGCCGCCATCTTGCACTGGCACCACCCTTACCATCGTGAGCTCCTGCCACTTCTGATTGGGTAATGCCCTCAGATTGATAAATAACACAAGGCATAAGACCAAGCACCTGTATTGGTAAGGGGTTCAGCATTCAATATCTCAGAAATCTGACTGGAACTACCTCAACTTGAAACCACTTGGTCCATAGATTCATAGACTAGAGTCATAGAGTCATACAGCATGGAAATGGACTCTTCGGTCCAACCAGTCCATGCCAACCACAAACCCAAACTAAACTAGTCCTACCTGCCTGCACTCGGCCCATATCCCTCCAAATATTTTTTTAATTCATGTACTCATCCAAATGCCTTTCAAAGATTATAACTATATTACTTCTATCAATTTGTCTGGAAGTTCATTCCACACACAAACCACTCCGCGTAAAAGAATTGCTCTCATTTCGTTTTAATCTTTCTCCTCTCACTTTAAAAATGTACCCCCTTGGCTTAAAATCCCCCACTCTAAGGAAAAGACACCTGTCATTTAATTTATCTATTCCCCTCATTATTTCATAAACCTCTATAAGGTTACCCCTCAACTTCCTACGCTCGAGTGAAAAAGGTCCCAGCCTATCCAGCCTCTCTTGATAACTCAAACCCTCCAATATCCTGGTAAATCTGTTCTGAACCCTCTCCAGCTTAATAGTATCTTTCCTATAACAGGGCGACCAGACATTGGCACAGGAAAATAAGATCTGGAAAGCAAGATATGTGTCAAATCCACTGAATTAATGCGAGCCTCAGCCTATGGGTGGTGTTATGATAATATACCTGTGGTCTGGCCCTGCATGAAACAACGATGGCTTGGAACCTTTAGTGACATAGATAGGATAATTACGATATTTTACACTGTGTAAAATGCTAACTTCTCTTTAAATGGATACAAGGAGCCTTGAGAAATGGTGTCAGAAGTCAATCGAACTTTTAAAACTACAATGTTTTCAAGCTTCTAAAAGACTTCAAGTTGATTACAGACAGACATACACAGACTGAAGTCCTTTGAAATTCAATGCCGATTTCCACAAGGCGCAAACTGAAACTTATTGATAATGTCTTTCCTTTGTGCGTGGATAGCTTTTTTCCTAGCTCACGAAAACCAAATGTGAAAGCATAAATCGTCAAAGTAACATAGCAGCCACCTTAGGTTTGGATCTGTATACATCTGTAAGGCAACATTTTCACTGAAGCGTTCTGATGAGACAAAAGTCAGAGGGAGGGGAGATGAAGGCAAACAGAGGACTGTTGTACAGAACCAAGACGCTAAGGGACACAATCTCCAGTGCCATAAAGCTTAGATAATGAACTTCACTCCCTCTCAGAACCTGTCCTACTCAGTCCACATGTAACCTATAACTATTCGACTACAGAAGCCATCACAGCTACGACTTCAAGCTTTCAACCACCTCACCTCAGGAACACAAATCTTCAAGCAAGAAACTGGCCTGCAACAATAACTGATGGATCCCTTTCTTACCTTCATGTATATATTTTACCCATTTCTACTTTTAATCATTGTACCTGTATTTTATCTGAAAACCAAATCACTTATTGCTCAGTAAATTCTTGCAATAGTTCTACGATAACCTTTGGTCTTGTTGAAAATTAAAGTTTTGCTGCTGGCTTTTTTTCAATTGGAACACTCAAAACTCAAAGAAAGGGTTAAAAAGCTATACAATTGCATTGCTCACAGTCCACACAGTGGGCATGCCTGACATGGTCCAGGGACTCACAGAACACATGGTGACGCCTGAACTGAATTTGATTCACGAAAAGGTCCCAAAGGCAGAGTCTTTCGTCAAGTTGTGACAGTCAAATCCTGGTGTAACAGGTACATGTAGAAACGGTAGGGAGAATGAATTAGAATTAGAATTAGATTTCATTGTCACATGTACTCAGGTACAGGAGTACAGTGAAAAGTGTACGATATCACCATTCCTGGCGCCATCTTAGGTGCAAAGGTACCTGGGTACAAAATCTTAGGTACGAAGTCGAAAAATAATGAAATATCGATTAAAGCTTAACATTAAAGTCCTTCGGAAGTGCTTAGTCATGCTGGGTTCACACTCCCCACAAGCATTCGATCTCCTCCATGTTGGGCTCACTCTCTTGCTCTCACCCCTGTTCTCTCATTAACCCCTGTGCCGGCTCAATCTCACCACAGAAGGTAAGTAGATTAAAGTAAGAAAATAAAGGCTGTGAAGGCATGAAAAAGAAAGAACAGAGGTGCCTGCACGCTGCACTGCTACTCTGTTGCCATCTTGGGCGTGTTTTGATGAGATAGAAGAGCAAGGTGGAACAATGTGCCCATGATGTCTGGTGGAATCGGGATGAGGGGCGGTTTGAAGCTTTGGTGATCACTTGAAGTTCCCAATGATGAGGCAGTTGTTGAAATATGATATAATCTTCCGCAATATTTGAGATAAAACAATGCTGACACATTTCTCCTCAGCCGTGCAAACTAGTTTAGTCAGCACAAGTGTTCTAAAATGACCTGCCTTGTGGCATCAGTGTGATGAGGTAAATCCTGCATATAATATCAGCAGTGCATCAAAAAACTCTGATGAGCTCTGCTCAGTTGACAAAAAAGTGAATGTTGCCCGATAAAAGTACAGAATAAAACCTTCTGTAAAACTCCTGAGTGTTTTAGCCCTTTGGAAGCTTAGCTAAAGGAGGTCAGAAAGAAACCTGTAGAGTCTACACTGCTTTAGACAGAGAGCAACGGGTAAGAAGGATCAGGGTGGGGTGGGGGGAGAAGTGGGAGTGGAGTTACAAAACCAGTAACCAGAAAGAGTGGAGAGAGAGGAAAGCCAACAGAGGGGATGAGCTGACAAGAGAACAGCAGGGGAGTGAGAGGGAAGGAGGTTGGGGAGGGGGATGAGTGAGAGTGAAGGGAGGGATTAAAGGGTAAGAGAGCACAGTAGTGACGAGGGAGGGGCTGATGAGAAAGAAAATAAGAAATAAGAGCAGGTGTAGACCTGTTCTGTCAGCTCCTTCATTTAAGATGATCATGGCTGTTCCTGAGCTCCTCCCCACTCCCCGCACCCCTTGATTCTCTGTGAGGCTAAAAATCTGTCCATCTCAATCTTAAATACGTTCAATGATACAGCCTCCACAACCCTTTGGAGTTGAGATTTCCACAGATTCACTGCCCTTTGAGTGAAGTTATTTCTCCTCATCCCAGTCATAAATGATGCAGAGGCACATGCCCCTATGTTTTAGATCACCTGACCCGCAGGAACAACCTCTTGTTTACCCAGTCCAAAACCCTTCAGAATCTTGTATGCTTCAATGAGATTGCCTCTCATTCTTCTAAACTCAGTCTGAAAGCTGTTGTTTGTGATATATATAAATTATATAGCTGAGAAGGTGGGGTGGGGGGAGTTTGCAGATGACACGAACTTTGGCTCGGTGATTAACAGTGAGGAGAAAGGTCTCAGGCTACAGAAAGGTACAGATAGATCGGTCAGATGAGCAAACCAGTGGCAGATGGAATTTAACCCTGAGAAGTATGAGGTGATGTCTTTTGGGAGAAATAACAAGACAAGGGAGTACACAACACTACGAAACTCAAAGGAGCAGAGGGATCTTGGGTGCTGTTCCGCAGATTCCTGAAGGCAACAGGACAGGTTCGCAGGGCAGTTAAGAAGGCATATGAGTCATTTGCCTTCATCAGTTGCGGCATAGATTATAAGTGTGGTGATGTTATATTGGAGCTGTACAAAACTTTGGTTTGGCCACAACTGGAGTACCATGTGCAGTTTTGGTCACTGAATGAAAGAATTAATTATTGTCACATATATCATGAAGGTATAGTGAAAAGTCTTTTGTTGCCATAATCTGGCTCCATTTTGAGTTACAATAAGGATAAAAATAAATTACTTAAACACGAGTTTGCCTTCTGTTCCAAACTGGGGTCTCAAGCACAGCTTCAGGGCCTCTTCAAGGTGTCTGCAAGGTCTTCTGGTCCTCAAGGAAGCCTGCTGTTGGGAGTGGCGATGATGGCGCCAATGCGCCAGGAGACCCCAGCTCCATTGCTGCCACTGCCAAGAGCCCCAGCTCCGAGCTTACCGCTGCTAACAGTCCATGTTCTAGGCACTGCCACCACAGCCAGGTGTCCCAATCCACGTGCCGATGCTGCAGCCAGCACCCCCACCAACACTGCTCCACCCTCAATGATGAAGAGGATAGGAAGAAGAAAAAGAAAATAATGCGAAAAGTACGTGGAGAAAATGTCACCGCCAGCCTGGAGCAGATGGGCTCCAGACACTACCCTACCATGTTGGCGCCATCTTGAGGAAAGACAAGATGTGATTGCACTGGAGAGGGTGCAGAGGAGATTCACCAGGATGTTGCCCTGTAGGATGGAGCAGTTTACCTGTGATGAGAGATTGTACTGGTCTGGGTTGTTTCCTTTGGAGCAGAGAAGGGCTGGGGATGGACCTGATTGAAGGGTATAAGATTATGGGGGTATGGGCAGTGTGGTTAGGGAGCAACTGCTCCCATTAGACAACAGGTCAATAATAATTTTAAGATGGAGGGCAGGAGGCTTAGAGGAGATTTGAGGAAACCTTTTAGCCCCCTCTCCCCCACAAGGAGGGTGGTGGGAATGTCGAATTCAAAACTGTGGACAGCTTTCTAGATGTGGTCTCACCAAAGTCCTGTACAACTGTAGCTAGATTTCATTATTCCTGCACAGCAAACCCTCTGCAATAAAGGCCCAATCCAGAAACAAACTATCAAACCAACTTCCTTGATTTACATGGGGTGCTGCTGCCATGATAATCTGGACCTCAGCACTCGCCCTGTCTTACTCTGCAGCGGAGAGTCTGACACAGGTTAGCACACACATCTTCAGAGAGAGTAGGAACTGCTGATGCTGGAGAATCGAGATAACAAGGTGTAGAGCTGGATGAACACAGCAGGCCAAGCAGCA
>NW_025981538.1:4399-5295 GCF_021869965.1 Rhincodon typus | reverse complement strand
CTGCACTTTCGCCTGTCTCCCGACATTATCTGACTGCACATAACCCATGTCTGCATGCAATATCATACTGGACATTCCCCCTGTCTACCTACAAAATCTTACTGCCCTTTCCCCTGTCTGTCTGCAATATCTTGCTGTAAATTCCGCCTAACTCCCTGCAATATCTTACTGCACATTCCCCCGTCTCTGTACAATATCTTAATACACATTCCCCCAGTCTCCCTGCAATATCTTACTGTAAATTCCCCATGTCTCCCTGCAATATCGTAATGCACATACCCCTGTCTACCTGCAATATCTTACTGAACTCTCCTTCAGTCTCCCTGCAATATCTTACAGCACATTCCCCCTGTCTCCCTGCCTTATCTTACTGCACATTTCCCCTGCCCCCCTGCAGAACCTTAGTGCACATTGCCCCGTCTCCCTGCAATATCTTACTGTACATTCCCTCTGTCTTCCTGCAATATTTTACTGCACATTCCCCCGGTCTCCCAGTAATATCTGATTACACATCCACCTGTCTCCCTGCAATATCATAATGCACGCTCCTCCGTCTCCCTGCAATTTCTTACTGCACATTCCCCCGTCTCCAAAAATATCTTACTGCACATTCCCCATCTCTCCCTGCAATATCTTTCTGCACATCTCCTGTGTTGCCTGCAATATCTTATGGCACATTCTGCCTGATTCCCTGCAATATCTTACTGCACATTCCCCTGTCTCCCTGCAATATCTTACTGCCCATTTCCCCTGTCTACCTGCAATATCTGACTGCACATTCCCCTGTCTCCCTGCAGTATCTTCCTGCACATTCCCCATCTCTCCCTGCAATATCTTACTGCACAATCATCCTGTCTCCCTGCAATATCTGACTGCACATTCTCCCTGTCTCCCTG
>NW_025981538.1:3266-3899 GCF_021869965.1 Rhincodon typus | reverse complement strand
CTGCACATTCCCCTATCTCCCTGCAATATCATAATGCACGCTCCTCCGTCTCCCTGCAATTTCTTACCGCACATTCCCCCTGCCTCCCTGCAATATCTTAATGCACATTCTCCCTGACTCCCTGCAATATCTTACTGCACATTCCCCGTCTCCCTGCAATATTTTACTGCACATTCTCCCTGTCTCCCTGCAATATCTTACTGCACATCTCCTCTGTCTCCCTGCAATATCTTACTGCAGATTCCCCTATCTCCCTGCAATATCTGACTGCAGATTCCCCATCTCTCCCTGCAATATCGTACTGCACATTCCACCTGTCTCCCTGCAACATGTTATTGCGCATTCCCCCTGTCTCCCTGCAATATCTTGCTGTACATTCCGCCTGTTTGCCTGCATTATCTTACTGTACATTCCCCTGTCTCCCTGCAATATCTCACTGCACATTCCCCTTATCTCCCTGCAATATCATAATGCACGCTCCCCCTTCTCCCTGCAATTTCTTACCGCCCATTCCCGCTGGCTCCCTGCAATATCTTCCTGCACATTACCCTTTCTCCCTACATTTTCTTACTGCACATTCCCCCGACTCCCTGCAATATCTTACTGAACAATCCCCCTGTCTCCTTGCAATAT
>NW_025981538.1:2196-2766 GCF_021869965.1 Rhincodon typus | reverse complement strand
CTCCCTGCAATATCTTACTGAACAATCCCCCTGTCTCCCTGCAATATCTGACTGCACATTCCCCTGTCTCCCTGTAATAACTTACTGCAGATTCCCCATCTCTCCGTGCAATATTTTACTGCACATTGCTCCTGTCTCCCTGCAACATCTTATTGTGCATTCCCCCTGTCTCACTGCAATATCTTACTGCACATCTCCTCTGCCTGCCTGCCTGCAATATCTGACTGCACATTCCGCCTGTTTCCCTGCAATACCTTACTGCACATTCCCCTGTCTCCCTGCAATATCTTCCTACACATTCCCCATCTCTGCCTGCAATATCTGACAGCAGATTCCCCCTGTCTCCCTCCAATATCGGACTGCACATTCCCCCTGTCTCCCTGAAATATCTTACTGCACATTCCCCCTGTCTCCCTGAAATATCTTACTGCACATTCCCCCTGTCTCCCTGCAATATCATACTGCACGCTCCCCCTTCTCCCTGCAATTTCTTACCGCACATTCCCCCTGTCTCCCTGCAATATCTTACTGCACATCTCCTCTGTCTGCCTGCAATATCTGACTGCACGT
>NW_025981538.1:1168-1696 GCF_021869965.1 Rhincodon typus | reverse complement strand
TGCAGGGAGACATGGGAATGTGCAGTCAGATATTGCAGGTAGACAGGGGAAATGGGCAGTAAGATATTGCAGGGAGACAGGGGAATGTGCGGTAAGATATTGCAGGGAAACAGGCAGAATGTGCCGTAAGATATTGCAGGCAACAGAGGAGATGTGCTGGAAGATATTGCAGGGATAGATGGGGAATGTGCAGTAGGATATTTTTGGAGACAGGGGGAATGTGCAGGAAGAAATTGCAGGGAGACGGAGGAGCGTACATTATGATATTGCAGGGAGACAGGTGGATGTGTATTCAGATATTACTGGGAGACCGGGGGAATGCGCAGGAAGATATTGCAGGGAGACAGGGGGAATGTGCAGTTAGATATTGCAGGGAGAGATGGGGAATGTGCAGTAAAATATGGCAGGAAGACAGCGGGAATGTACAGTAAGATATTGCAGGGAGACTGGGGGAATGTGTATTAAGATATTGCAGAGAGATGGGGGAATGTGCAGTAAGATATTGCAGGGAGATAGGGGGAATTTACA
>NW_025981538.1:317-668 GCF_021869965.1 Rhincodon typus | reverse complement strand
AGGGGGAATGTGCGGTAAGAAATTGCAGGGCGACAGGGGAATGTACAATAAAATATTGCAGGCAGACAGAGGAGATGTGCAGTAAGATATTGCAGGGAGACCGGGGGATTGTTCAGTAAGATATTGCAGGGAGTCGGGGAATGTGCAGTAAGATATTGCAGGGAGACGGGGGAATGTGCAGTAAGATATTGCAGGGAGAAAGGGGGAATGTGCAGTAAGATATTGCAGGCAGACAGAGGAGATGTGCAGTAAGATATTGCAGGGAGACAGGGAGAATGTGCAGTAAGATATTGCAGGGAGAGATGTGGAATGTGCAGTAAGATATTGCAGGGAGACAGGGAGAATGTGCAG
>NW_025981538.1:0-217 GCF_021869965.1 Rhincodon typus | reverse complement strand
GGGAATGTGCAGGAAGATATTGCAGGGAGACAGGAGGATTGTGCAGTAAGATATTGCAGGGAGAGATGGGGAATGTGCAGGTAGATATTGCAGTGAGACGGGGGAATGTGCAGTAAGATACAGCAGGGAGACAGGGGAATGTGCAGTCAGATATTGCAGGTAGACAGGGTAAAAGGGCAGTAAGACATTGCAGAGAGACAGGGGAATGTGCAGTAAG
>NW_025981537.1:0-5296 GCF_021869965.1 Rhincodon typus | reverse complement strand
GGGTCACCGGACCCGAAACGTTAACTCTGTTTTTTCCTTCACAGATGTGCAGGACCTGCTGGGCATTTCCAGCATCCGCAGTTCTTTCAGTTTTTATTTACGTTAGGTTTCAGTCTGAGATCTGATGTGCCCAGTCATAATATCAACTAGGATTATAACAAGAAACACATTACACTCAACACCTTCCCCAGCTAAACAAACACACACACACACACACACACACACAGTAATCAATCCTATTCCACTACTACACACACACATTGCACTCAGTCCCTCTTTCCCCCACTACACACAAAAGCATATTTCAATCACTCCCTACCCCCCATTACACAAACACATTATGATCAGTCTATATTGCCAGGATACATACACAACGTAATGAGATTCTTTTCCCACTGCACACAAATATATTGGAATCTGTTCCTCTTCTCAACCTCCCTCACTCTCACTCACTCACCCACTCACTCACTCACTCACACTGTAATCAGCCTGTCTTCCCCACTGCACTTACACATTGTAACCAGTCTCTTTACTACACACACAAACATTGTACTCAGTCTCTCACACATACACAAATATTGTGACCTATCCATCTCCACATATACACATCCTAAACAGTCTGTCTCCCCCACAGCACACACAAACTGTAATCAGTACCTCTCCTCCCACTTCTTAAATACACTGTAACCAGTCTCTTTCCTGGGCTACACACGCAAATTTTAATCAGTTTCTTCCCCCACCGCACACGTACTATAATCAGTTACTTTTCCCAAATAAACATGCACATTGTAATGTGTCCCTCTGCCACTCTACACACATATTTTGCAATTTATCTCTTTTGCCCACAACACACACACACCGTGTAATCAGTCTTTCAGTTCCTCTTCACTGCACACACTACAGTTGAGCCCTCTTCCCTCTTCCCAAATAGTCACACGCATTGTAATCTGTCCCTCAACCCCACTATACACACACACATTGTAATCTGTCTGTCTCCCTCACTACACACTCTGTGACGTACAGTGTGTTTTATTCATGTTTGAAGATCATCTGTTTTAAATATTGGATTTTGGCATGTGGCTTTTCTGTCTGCCTGCATTGTTTAATGATTAACCCATAGGATTTCTGTCACCATGGTAATTGCTTTTAAAAGGATTCTTCCAGACTTACTTCTGTGAGGCTAATGGTAATTTGTTTACATTGGGAGAGTTTACGACTGAATAAAGTAACCAGTGTCGTACATGAGGCATTGGGGTCAAAGCTCAGAGATGGTAAGTGGTGAAGTTCATCGCATAGAAACAAAAACGATTTTTGTTTCATATTTGAAGGTTGTAGAAGTCTTACTGGAGCTTGACATGTAAAAGAAAATAGGATTGATCGGGCCAGTTTTAAGTCTGAGATCTAATGTGTCCAGTAGTAACATCAGCTGGATTAAAACAGGAAAAACATTGCACTCTACACGTTCCCCAACTACACACACACACAAATCAATCCTACTCCACTATTACACACATGCATTGCACTCAGTCCCTCTATCCTCCAATACAAACACTGTGATCAGTTGGTCGCCCCCATCGTACCCACACATGTTGCAAGCACCCCCTCTCCCCATTACTCACACATTGTAATCAATCCCACTCCTGACTGCACACATATATTCTAATCAGACACTCCCCTCCGAGATGCACATGAATTGTAATCTGTCCACCTCTCCACTACACACCCACATCATCATCTGTCCCTCGCCCCCATTACACACACACATTGTTATCTGTCCCCCACTGCCCCCCCCACACACACTGTAATTTGCCCATATTCCCCACTTCACACACATATTGTAATCTGTCCCTCACCCCCATTACACACATACACATTGTAACCTGTCCATATCCCCTACTTGGCACACATTGTAATCTTTTCTTCTGCCCCACCATGATTGACACACATTGTAGTCTGTCCTTCTGCCCCACCACTATTGACACACATTGTAATCTGTCCATCTCCACCAATTCACACACACACATTGTAATCAGTCTCCACACTACACATGCATACATTATAATCAGTCAGTCTTCTCTACCACCCTCCCCCCAGCAAGCCCCCCCATACAAACACACACTTTGTTATCAGCCTCCCTCGCTACACTTCTGATGTAGAGTGCGTTTTATTCATATTTTCATGTTTGAAAATCGTGTATTTTAGCTATTCGATTTTGGCATGTGTTTGCTGACAGGGTATAACCTGTAGGATTTCTGTCACATGGTAATTGCTTTTAGGATTTTTCCAGACTTAGTTCTGTGAGGCCAATGGTAATTTGTTTACATTGGGACAGTTTACAACTGAATAAATTAACCACTGTTGTGCATGAGGTTTTGGGGTCAGAAGCTCAGCGATTACTTTTTTGGATGGTATGTGGTAAAGTTTCATATTTGAAGTTTAAAGAAGTCTTTGCTGGAGCTTGACGTGTAAAAGAAAATAGGATTGACCGGGTCTGAGATCTGATGTGTCCAGTAGTAACATTAGCTGGGATTATAACAAGAAAAACATTGCACTCAACACCTTCCCCCAACTATATATACAAACATACACACATAAATGTAATCAATCTTACTCCACTATTACACGGACACATTGTACTCAGTCCCTCTACCCAATTACAAACACACATTTCAATCAGTCTACCTTCCCCATTTTACAAACATTGTGATCAGTTAGTCTCCCCACCCCACCCACACACATTGTAATCACTCCCTCTCTCTATTACGCACACATTGTAATCTGTCCCTCACCCCCACTACACATACACAATGTATTCTTCCCCTCTCCACTTCTGCACAGATTGTAATCAGTCCTACTCTTCCCTGCACATGAATATTCTAATCAGATAGTCCCCCATTACATACACATTGTAATCTGTCTGTCTCCCCCACTTCTCTCACACACACATGTTGTATTCTGTCCCCCTCCCCCTCTACACACTTTGTAATCTGTCCATCTCCCCCACTTCTCTCACACACACATTTTAATCAGTCACTCCACCACAGGATGGACACACCCGTTGTAATCTGTCCCTTTCCCATATGACACACACTGATTGTAATCTATCCATCTTCCCCTCTACACTAACACACACATACATTGTAATCTGTCCTTCTGTCCCACCACACACACACAGAGTAATCTGTCACTCTCCCTCACGACACCCACACATTGTAATCAGCCCGTTTCCCCACGACATATACACACATTGTAATCTGTCCATCTCCCTCACTACACTCTCTGTGATGTCCACTGTGTTTTATTCATATTTGAAGATCATTTATTTTAAATATTGGATTTTGGGCATGTGGCTTTTCTGTCTGCTGCCACGGTTTAATGATTAACCCATAGGAATTCTGTCACCATGGTAATTGCTTTTAAAAGGATTCTTCCAGACTCGGTTCTGTGAGCCTAATGGTAATTTGTTTACATTGGGAGAGTTTACAACTGAATAAAGTAACCAGTATTGTGCATGAGGCATTGGGGTTAGAAGCTCAGAGATTACTTTTTTTGTTTGGTTAGTGGTATTGACCATAGGTTAGAGAAAAACATGCTTTTGGGTTTTATACTTGCAGTTTGTAGAAGTCTTAGGTGGAGTTGTAAAGGAAAATAAGATCAACCAGGTCAGATTTCAGTCTGGGATCCGATGTGTCCAATCATAACATCAATTGAGATTATTAACAAGAAACACATGCGCTTGAATTCTTCCCCTAATGACATACACACATTGAACTCAGTCCCTCTCCCCAATCACAAACACACATTGCAATTGGTCCCTATTCTCCACTGCAGAAACAGATAAAATGGGATTTTAATTTACCTGAAAAATCAGATGGGGAAAAAAGTCTATTGGAATTCATTTGAATGTTTTCAGGACAATTTCTTACACCAGCAACTTATGGTACCAATTTGAAAGCAGGGATACGAGATCTGGTTTTGACAAACAAGGTAGGATTAATTACTGAGCTCATAATGAAAGCACCTCTGAGTAGCAGTGACCATAATAAGATTGAATTTTAAATACATTTTAAGGGAGGGATGTTTGGTCCAAGTCTACTACTTTGAATTTAAACAAGGGCTATTATAAGAATACAAGAGCAGAACTAGCAAAAGTGAACTAGCAATTTAAGTTAATGGATATGTCGATAGAGATGCAATGGCAAACATTTTAAGGGATGTTCCAGAAAGCACAGAATAGATATATTCCAGTTTCAAATAAATTTGAAATTCGCCATCTATGGTCAACTAAGAATATCAAAGCTAGTATCACACTTAAAGAAAAGACATAGTTGTGCAAGGTAAGTGGCAGGTCATAGAGATGTACAGCACGGAAACAGACCCTTCAGTCCAACTCGCCTATGCTGACCAGATATCCTCAATTAATTTAGTCCTATTTGCCAGCATTTGGCCCATATCCCTCTAAACCCTTCCTATTCATATACACATCCAGATGCCTTTTAAATGTTGTAATTGTACCAATCTCTACCACCTCCTCTGGCAGCTCATTCCATACTTACACCACCCTCTGTGTGAAAAAGTTGCCCCTTATGTCCTTTTAAATCTTTCCCCTTTCACCTTAAACCTACATCAGAAGATTGGAAAGAATATGAAAATAACAAAGAATTATGAAAATATTAATGAGCAGTGCAAGAATTAGAATACAAGAGCAAGTTAGCCCAATGTATTAAAACAGAGAGGAAATGCTGTTCTCAGATTGTCAGAAAAGAGTTAACAAACAAAATGTTTGTCTTATAGAAAACGAGTCTGGGTTTTTTTTTAAATTTGTGGGACATAGGCATCACTGGCTAGGCGCAGCATTTATTGCCTGTCCCTAGTCACCCTAAAGAAGGTGGTGGTGAATTGCCTCCTTGAACCACTACAGTTCATGTGCTGCAGGTAGAGCCACAATGCTGTTAGGGAGGGAATTCCAGGATTTTGTCCAAATGACACTTGGAGCGGTGACAAACTTGTAAGTCAGAATGATCAGTGGCAGGACTGTAGACCTTAGGTCGGATCTGTCGGTTGTGGGATCACTTGGCTCTATCCATCACTTGCTGCTTAATAATTAGAACAGAGGATAAAGAAATGGAAGACGAATGAAACAGATATTTTGTGTGATTCTTCACCAGAGAGACTATAATAGGGTCCTGGAAATAGCTCTAAATCAAAAATTGATATGGAGGGGGGAACTCAAGAAAATTACAATTACCAGGGAAGTATTACTTGAGTAAATTGTTGGAACCGCAAGTTGACAATT
>NW_025981536.1:4446-5297 GCF_021869965.1 Rhincodon typus | reverse complement strand
TGGTATACTGCATCCGCTGTACCCGGTGTGGCTTCCTCTACATCGGGGAAACCAAGCGGAGACTCGGGGACCGCTTTGCAGAACACTTACGCTCGGTTCGCAACAAACAACTGCACCTCCCAGTCGCGAACCATTTCAACTCCCCCTCCCATTCCTCAGACGACATGTCCATCCTGGGCCTCCTGCAGTGCCACAACGATGCCACCCGAAGGTTGCAGGAACAGCAACTCATATTCCGCTTGGGAACCCTGCAGCCCAATGGTATCAATGTGGATTTCACAAGTTTCAAAATCTCCCCTCCCCCCACCGCATCCCAAAACCAGTCCAACTCGTCCCTGCCTCCCTAACCTGTTCTTCCTCCCACCTATCCCCTCCTCCCACCCCAAGCCGCACCTCCATCTCCTACCGACCAACCTCATCCCGCCCCCTTGACCTGTCCGTCCTCCCTGGACTGACCTATCCCCTTCCTAACTCCCTACCTACACTCACCTTTCCTGGCCCCATCCCCGCCTCTTCGACCTGTTTGTTTCCTCTCCACCTATCCTCTCCTCTATCCCTCTACTATCCGCCTCCCACTCTCTCCCTATTTATTTCAAAACCCCCTTCCCCTCCCCCTTTTCTGATGAAGGGTCTAGGCCCGAAACGTCAGCCTCTCTGCTCCTATGATGCTGCTTGGCCTGCTGTGTTCATCCAGCCCTGCACCTGGTTGTCTTGGTATATTGCCCGCTTGCCTGGATGTGAGCAGCTCCAACAACACTCAACAATATCCAGGACAAAGCAGCCCACTTGATTGGCATTCCATCCATCACCTACAACGTTAACTCTCCCCACCACTGGCACACAGTGGCATT
>NW_025981536.1:0-4436 GCF_021869965.1 Rhincodon typus | reverse complement strand
GGAAGCCAATTTGTACACAGTTCCTACAAATAGCGATATAACAGTGACCAAACCATTCACTTTGTGATGTTACTTTTGTTTAATAATGCTCCTGTAAAGCACCTTGAAACAATGTACTATGCTAAAGGCTCTATATAAGTTCAAGTTGTTGTTGCCGTTAAGGTTCGACAGGAATTCTGCTGTGAATAGGTCATTCTTCCTTTCTTTAGTCAAGAGCCACTGAAGGTAATTGTAGCACTACAGTGCTACCCTGGGTTAAATGAGCCAGCTTAGTGTAGAACAGGAATTATACCTCCAGGGCTTCATCATGTAGAAAGTCCCAGGCAGCTGGGACAGCACCTTGTTCCTGATTTGTTTTTGAGGTTCATCCTGTCCTTTCCAAAGTTGTGAGGGGCTCACAACCTTCCAATCCCTCCTCGTTGTGGCATTCTTGCTGTGTGTCCAGAGTGGTGAGTTTTGCGATGGGGGTCAATCCTGTGCTCCTTCAGGAATGGGACATCAGCTAGCAGCCAGGAGTAGGTACCATGATCCCCACAAAAACCAACCCCCACCATCCCCAGAACCCCGTTAAAATCTCTTAACTCAACACACTTCAAGAACATTAGAGCTTGAGGCTGAGTCTTTACCTTCAAAGCTAAAGGGGAGCCATTGTTCCCTTGCCTTAGGGCCAAACAGCCTGCTCTGATTTTAAATTATTTTTCTATATTTCAAACACACTATCACCACTCCATAAAGAAAAGCTTTCTTCCTGATGTTCTGTCTTGACTGGAAGATTGAATCACATGTTATCCAAGGACAAGGACAAGGACTGATCCTAAGACTCCAGGCTGCCCATGGGATGCAGAGGAGGAGCTTATGCTGTCACATGCATTATCCATGCAACTTACCCTTCACAATGGACCCAATTTTAATGGCAAGTGAATGGATTTTGAGTGAGTTAAAATGTCATCTCAAAATCTTCATTTAAATGGAATTTGGATAACCCAAGTACAGCTGGGCATTGGAAATTGCTAATCTAGCTAATATTTTGTGGGCAAAATTGGCTTTTATTCAGCCTTGGCTTTTAATACATTGTATCATAGCTAAAGTACAACAGTCCACTTTTCAAGTTGAGATTAGAACTGTCAGTTGGGGAATGACTGAAGTAATATCAAGTAACAGAAATGGATATGGGAAATGTACGCACGAGTGGACAAATATAATTCCATGACAAATCATAGGTTTTTTTTACTACTAAACAAAAGCCAGACATTTAGCTCTAGCTTTGAAAAGGCACTATTCGTGAAGTAGGGAGCTACAACATTACACTTGGTAAGTAAAGCAAAACCATTCACTATTCAAGATATGAAGTTTGTGTGTACAGAATCTGACTTTGGATTCCTTGAATTTGTCTGATGTAGATATTTCTAATCAAGCTGTACAGAAATGTCATTACACACCTCTGAGCATGGTGGACTTGAATGCAGACCTCCAGGCTCAAAGGTAGAAAATTTAAAACTACACCACAAGGCCCATTCAGTTCCGTCGCTTGACCTGTTTCTCTTTGTCAATCTTCTGATGTCTCAAGGGTGGTGTCTTAAACATGGTGTGAAGTTCAGGTTGCCAATTTTTGGTGGGGCTCATTCCTGAAGGTTTGACCTCTGACCTCAATCTCTCTCACCATTGGTCCGTCCTCTGGACGTATTGTGTTGCCACAGTTAATTGGGTTCATTTTGATTGTTAGCGAAACAGCTTTCTTTTACTTTTCTCATCATTTTTTTAAATTCACTTGTGGGGATGTGGGTGTCGGTGGCTGGGCCAGCATTTATTGCCCTGTCCCTAGTTGACCTTGAGAAGGGGGTGGTGAGCTGCCTTCTTGAACCACTGCAGTCCTCCTGCTGTGGGTTGACCTACAATGCCGTTAAGGAGGAATTTCCAGGATTTTAACCCAGCGACACTGAAGGAGCGGTTATACAGGGCTGTTTATGATGTTGTCTACTCCAGTGCCTAGGTCAATGCTGGGTGGTCCATCCCGTTTCATATCTTTCTTGAGACTTGGTAGTGATTGATACAACTCAGAGGCTACCTAGGCCATTTCAGAGGGCAGTTGACAGTCAATCACATTACTGTGGGCCTGGAGTCACATGTAGGCTAGACCAGGTGAGGATGGCAGACTTGCTTCCCTGAAGGACATTCTTGATGGGTTTTTCCGACCATTGGCAATGGATTTTCAGCCTTCAGTAGATTCCAACCTCCAATAAATTTTTAAGAAAGCAAAAATTCACCATTTTGGTCTCAAGTCCTGGAGAATTAGCAGAATGGAGGCCAACCCAGGAGGGCTGGTGACCCATAGCAGCCATCAGCCAAGTGCCTGGCCTTTTGGATCTGTACAGAGTCTAGACGGGGTGGGGATCAGGAAGGGTGGACCCTGGGTTATTTCACTTTATTCCAGGGCTGCAGCCGATTGTTCTGATTCCTCTCTGGTAATAAAGATCAAATGCAACTACGACTGAGCTGAAATCAAGCCAGGAAGAGTACAGCAGGTCAGCCAATGTCTGTGAAAAATAGCAAAAAATAAC
Source organism: Rhincodon typus (assembly GCF_021869965.1). NCBI lineage: Eukaryota > Metazoa > Chordata > Chondrichthyes > Orectolobiformes > Rhincodontidae > Rhincodon > Rhincodon typus. The sequence goes on along the minus strand of NW_025981536.1, from coordinate 1,878 downwards.
CAGGTGTTTTCTAGGTGCAGTCACTGTGAGAATTGATGCAGTTTCCTCTGGTTATACTTACAGCAGGCCAACTGCTGAGTTCAGTTAATTTTGCCCAGACTATGACTGAAGACTTCCTCGTACAGAAGACTCAGCCATACTGAGATTGTGTTGAGTTATCTGATGGTTGGGAGTCTAATTTTAATCCTTCAAATGTTTTCATTTTTTCAAACTCCTTGAAATTAACAGAAGTCTTTTGTCTACTTTAATGGATAATTTAGTGTCGCCAATCCACCTAACCTGCACATCTTTGGACTGTGGGAGGAAACCCACAATGACACAGGGAGAATGTGCAAACTCCACACAGTCACCCCAGGTTGGAATTGAACACAGGTTCCTGGTGCTGTGAGGCAGCAGTGCTAACCACTAAAACATCTCCTACCCAGGCAACATTCTTTCCAGATGTGTAGGCCTCCCTAGTATAAACCCCTTGAAATCTGTCTCATGACACGCAGCCCATTTGTTTGAATGGGTGGGCACAAACATGTAGCATGTCAAAGTGGGCAATTGAGAAGAGGTCTCTAACAGTGCTACCTTCTGGATTTTGGGAAGTGCTGCACCTACACACTGCTCACTGGGAACAATGCTCCTGACTTTTAGGATTTATGTGTGCAGTCTCCACCCAGCCCTTAAACTGAGGGCCTGCGTCCATTTATAGCTTGACCTGCAAACACGACGTTTGCAACAAAAGGGAGAAGTGTCGATGTTTAAATCCACTCTGCGAGTAGCCTAGAGGTGATTCGGTCTAACAGGCAACCCGCCTGAAATTCCAATTGTAGTCAGTTTATGCAGGGAACATAAAACTGAACAGTCAGGGAAAGACACCAGTGTGAGTCTATCAGGGCTTGGCATCTTAATTAGTTGAAGGAGATTTGGATTTATTTTACATTCTGAAAACAAGTTACTTGGCCCCTGGCTGTTGTAAAGTGGCAAAGTCAATGAACAAATTGAAATAGAACAAAGAGTGAGAATGGGTTGGAAAATTACAGTTAATCCTGGATTCCTGAAGAATGGTCCTGTATGTAATACCGATTCCTTCAAGTTAATTTATACCAGTCTACACATTGGAAATGGTGGTACTGAAAAAATGTTTTCTTGTAAAAAATGTTTTTCTTTTCCCCGATAAATACAAAACTACATTGGATAAGGACCAGGGAATGCTCACAAATTTTGGGATCCTGAACTTAATTCTAGTCTTGTCCAATCGCAAGGCAACCTGGTGATAATTATAGCCAAGACTCCATGTTTAAGGGTGGCCAATTTGGGTGAGTTCAAACAGAAAGACATGCATCTATATAGCACCTTTCACAACCTCAAACTGCTCCAAAGTGCTTTATGGCAAACTAAGTACTTCTGAGATAGTAGGAACTGCAGATGCTGGAGAATCTGAGACAACAAGGTGTAGAGCTGGATGAACACAGCAGGCCAAGCAGCATCAGAGGAGCAGGAAGGCTGACGTTTCGGGCCGAGACCCTTCATCAGAAATGGGGGTTCTGAAATAAATAGGGAGAGAGGGGGAGGCGGATAGAAGATGGATAGAGGAGAAGATAGGTGGAGAGGAAACAGACAGTTCAAAGAGGCGGGGATGGAGCCAGTAAAGGTGAGTATAGGTGGGGAGGTGGGGAGGAGATAGGGCAGTCCTGGGAGGACGGACAGGTCAAGGGGGCGGGATGAGGCTGGTAGGTAGGAGATGGGGGTGCGGCTTGAGGTGGGAGGAGGGGATAGGTGGGAGGAAGAACAGGTTAGGGAGGCGGGGACGAGCCACCTTCAAAATCTCCCCTCCCCCTACCGCATCCCAAAACCAGCCCAGCTCGTCTCCGCCTCCCTAACCTGTTCTTC
>NW_025981535.1:0-5297 GCF_021869965.1 Rhincodon typus | reverse complement strand
GTGGACTTTACTAGTTTCAAAATCTCCCTACCCCCGGCCTCATCCCATGACCATCCTTCCCTCTCATCCCTGCCTCCTTCACCTGACACACACTTGTCCATATTCTCTCCCACTTATCCACCCCTCCCACCTCATTGACCAATCCCCACCACTCCCTACCTGCACTCATCTATCACCATCCCACCTACGTTCCCCAGCCCCACCCCTCCTCTCTCTACTTATTTCTGAGCTCCTTCCCCCTCCCCCATTTCTGAAGAAGGGTCCCAACCTGAAACGTCAGCTTTCCCGCTCCTCTGATGCTGCCTGGCCTGCTGTGTTCCTCCAGCTCCACAGTGTTATCTCTGACTCCAGCATCGGCAGTCCTTATTATCTCTCAAGTGTAATACTGCATCACCTTTCAAGTTACAAATAGAATCAAACAAGTCAGGTAAAGGTCAGTCAGGTCATGGAGAGACTCAATGCTGCAGTGTGGAATGACTGAGATATCCATTATCTTGGGATTGCGACGAGACGGAGATGTGTAAATGCAGGTCAACCAATGATAGAAGATCCCACTGTATCAGCGAAATAAAGATTTCAGATGGCCATGCAGAGGAGGTATATTGATGTTTAAGATGGATAATGCCAGTGCATGTCATGTCAGACTCATTGTAAATGGATGTCTTGTCCTGTATGAACTGTACCTTATTGTTTCCTGGATATGTCTTGCATAAGATGTCAAGAAGGACAATATTTCAACTTGCATCCATGTCAATTTCACCAGATGGTGCTGATAGTCCATTCCTTTCAAAGTATATCACTTGAATGGCTTTTCTGACACTCTCCAAATTAACTTGTTTATTGTCTAACTGGAGACTGTAAGCTGTAACATTACCAATATCTTGGACTTTGTTGACATACTTGTGTGCCATGGAATAAACTTGGGAAAGAGTCTTGACATTGGTGAGTATGCTGGCCTGTGGTGAGGGGCATTCTCCTCCTCCACTCCCTATGCCTCCCCACAGCCCCATGGCACTTTCCCCTGTGACCGCAGAAGGTGTAACACCTGCAGTTTACTTCCTCCCTCCTCAGTATCCAACAGCCTAAACACATCTTCCAGGTAAACCAGCACGTTACCTGCACTTCATTCAATCTAGTCTACTGTATTTGCTGCTCATAATGTGGTCTCCTCTACATTGGGAAAACAAAGCATTTTGCAGAACACTTGCATTCTGTCCTCAAAAATGACCCTCACCTTCCAGTTGTCTGCCACTTCAACATACCACCTTGTTCTCACACCAACCTCTCTGTCTCAGGCTTGCTGCAATGCTCCAGTGAAGTGAAGCACAAGCTGGAAGAACAAAACCTCATTTTCCATTTGGGAACCCCATAGCCTGCAGAACTCAGTATTGAGTTCAATAACTTTAGAGGACTGATTCTGTCCTTGCAGGTTTTTTACCCACCTCCACACCCTGGTCCTGTCACGACATGAGTTACTTTCAGCACAGCCAAACCATTCTCACCCACTCTTTATCTTGTTATCACAAGAGATGGATTACTTCCAGCATTTTCTACTCATTTTCTCTTCTCTCTGCTCTTACCGTCCCTTATTCAGCTTCTCTTCTGTCCTGATTTATCAATAATCCTCTTGTCTGCCCCTTTTCATATTTTTTCTCTCTCTCTGGGCTCCATCTCCATCTAACTGCTCACCTCTTCCCCCACCCAACCGCAAACCTCATCTTATGTATAAATAGCACTTTTTGCTCACTGCTATCAGTTCTGATGAAGAGTCACTGGACTCAAAACATTAACTCTGCTTTCTCTCCACTGATGCTGCCAGACCTGCTGAGTTTCTCCAGCAATTTCTTTTTTTTTCAGATTTCTATCCTCTGCAGTTCTTTGGTCAATTTCAGAAATTTAGCAATTTGGTTCAATAGGCAGTTGGGATAGCATGTTTGACTTTATTGCATGGGGTCTGGAGTACAAGAATAAAGAAATCTTGCTACAAATGCATTAGGCTTTGGTGAAGCTTATACAATTAATAGTAGGGCCTTAGGTAGTGTTGTAGAACAGAGGGACCTGGGTGAAGGTACATAATTCTTTAAAGTTTGAGTCACATATAGACAGGATGGTTAAAAAGGCATTTGGCACGCTTGCCTTCATTGCTCAGTCCTTTGAGTACAGCAGTTGGGATGTTATGTTGAGGTTGTACAGGACATTGGTGAGGCCTCTTCTGGAGTACTGTGTCCAGTCTGGTCACCCAGTTATAGAAAGGATATTATCAAGCTGGAGAGGCTTCAGATCTACCAGGATATTGCCAGGATATGGAAGGCTTGAGTTATAAAGAAAGGTTGGATAGGCTGGGACTTTTTTCACTGGCATGTAGGAGATTGAGAGGTGACCTTATGGAAGTTTATAAAATAACGAGAGGCAAAGATAAAGTTGATGGTAGTTGTTTTTTCCCTAAGATGGGGAATTTCAAGACTAGGAGGCACATTTTTAAGGTGAGAGGAGAGAGATTTAAAAAAGGCATAAGAGGCAAATTTTTACAGAGAGGGGAATTTGCATATGGAATGAACTTCTTGAGGAAGTGGTGGATGCAGGTACAATTACAATGTTTAAAATACATTTGGATGGACACATGAATAGAAAAGATTTAGAGGGATATTAGTCAGGTGCAGGCAGGTGGGACTGGTTTAGTTTGAGATTATGTTCAGTGTGGACTGTTTGGACCAAAGGGTCTGTTTCCATGCTGTATGGCTCAATGACTCTATGTCTATGTGGAAGCTTAATCTCCAGATCCAAGAAAGGATGTTCTTGCATTGGAGGTGGGACAGCAAATGTTCAATTGTAAGCAGAATTTGATCATTCCGCAAGGCTAAGTAAATTGTACATTCTTTGGAGTTTTGAGGAATAAAAAATGATTTTGTTAAAATATTCAAGGTTATGAGGAAGATCCACTGGAATTTAACTGCCTCTGGCAGATAAAACAGGGAGTTCTAGGATAAGGAGACAATCATTTAGGAGTGAAGTGAGGAGAAAATTCTCTATTTCATAGGTTGTAAATCTTTGGAATCCTCAACCCCAGGGGTTTGAGGTCAAAATGTATGAAGTTCCTTATTTGAACTGAGTTAACCAGTGGTTTGATTAGAAATGTTTTGCTAATAAATGGTGTCAGTTCCTCACTGTACAAAGAAACATGACTCATTGTCTGTGCTACAGCACCATTATGTTCTTTATAATAATTGCTGTTTAAGTAATAAAACTTCATTTAAAATGTCCTAGATGCTTCCACTTCGACAAAACATCCCAAGTCATAAGCCACACAGGAATTTGGCTTGTTACTCTGAGCTCCAAACTAGAACCTATTCTCTGGATAAATAACAATGACTCCAACTCTGGCAGTCTGAAGGGATCTACTGCACATGTAAACATGTGTTCACACAAACTGAACTTGATAACCACACAAATAAAAACACAACTGCTGAGGATCTGAACCCACAGCAGAAAGTGTCGGAAAATCCCTGTGGGTCTGGCGGCATTGGTGGAGAGAGAAATGAGTTCTTGGGAAGCTTTGCTTCCAACACTTTCTGCATTTATTGTAAGTTCTACTGAAACTTCTTTCACAAAATGTACAAAAGCTGGTAGATTATTGTATAAATCCCATTATTGGAGCGTAATTTTCAATTTATCACAAATGGTTCACTGGCTGATGTCCCAGAAGATTGAATTAACATTAATACCTGCATAAAGGATGACATTGTTGAACCTCACTCCCTTCTGAAGGGGCCTACAAATAACCAGCTACACAAAATGCTGCTAATTCAACACTGCAGTCAACTTGGATAGAACAAGAAGTGTATCTTCCAGCAACACTCCCAGCCTGACAACAAATCTGTTTAATGTTCCAATGAAGAAATGAGGAAAGCACTGCATTTATTTATCATAGATGACAAGGTGTAGAGCTGGATGAACACAGCAGGCCAAGCAGCATCAGAGGAGCAGGAAGGCTGACGTTTCGGGCCTAATCAACATTATTACCTGCTGCTTAGCCCACTGTTGTTCATAGGAGCCTGCTGTGTACACACCGGCTGCTGTTTGTCCCACTTTAAACAGTGTTTGCTCTTCAAGAACATGCTTCCTGAAAGGCACAAAAGCCTTTCTTGCTCACTTTCCTTAGATCTTTGTCCTTCCTTCTGGCTGTGCTCTGTCCATCATCAACTCTGAGATTTTTTCACATGGCTCCTGGGCATGAGAGACGGAAAGTGTAAGGGATTTCTCAATATCCCTTAGTGGAGTGAAATTAGGAACATACAGTAACAAGAAATTTAAAAAACCTAGACATCTTCAAAGATCATTCTTGTCTTGAGGAGTCAGCATGATCTTTATATCCTGTGTCTTACTTATTTCAGGGCATAAAACAAAGGAGACTATGAAGGAATGAGGAAGGAGTTAGCTAAGGTAGAATGGGAGCAAAAACTTTACGGTGGGTCAATTGAGGAACAGTGGAGGACTTTCAAAACGATTTTTCACAGTGCTCAGCAGAAGTATATTCCAGTGATAAGGAAGAACTGTAGGAAAAGAGAGAGCCAGCCATGGATGTCTAAGGAAACAAAGGAAAGTATCAGATTGAAAAAAAACACATACAAAAAAGCAAAGAATAGTGGGAAACTAGTAGACTGGGAAATCTTTAAAGGCCAACAGAAAGCCACAAAAAAAGTTATAAAGAAAAGTAAGATAGATTATGAGAGTAAACTAGCTCACAATATAAAAACAGGCAGCAAAAGTTTCTATAAATATGTAAATCATAAAACAGTGGCGAAGGTAAACGTTGGTCCTTTAGAGGATGAGAAGGCCAACTTAATAACTGGGAATGAGGAAATAGCCGAGACATTAAACAATTATTTCGTGTCGGTCTTCACAGTGGAAGACACAAATAACATGCCGAAAACTAATGGCAAGAAGGTTATAGCAGGTGAGGACCTAGAAACTATCATTATCACTAAGGAGGCAGTGCTGGGCAAGCTAATGGGGCTAAAGGTAGACAAGTCTCCTGGCCCTGATGAAATGCATCCCAGGGTACTAAAAGAGGTGATGGGGGAAATAGCAAATGCACTAGTAATTATTTACCAAAATTCACTGGACTCTGGGGTGGTTCCCGCAGATTGGAAAACAGCCAATGTGACTCCACTGTTTAAAAAGGAAGTAGACAAAAAGCAGGTAACTATAGGCCAGTTAGCTTAACTTCCGTAGTGGGGAAAATGCTTGAATCTATCATTAAGGAAGAAATAGCAAGACATCTGGATATAAATTGTCCC
>NW_025981534.1:0-5297 GCF_021869965.1 Rhincodon typus | reverse complement strand
GACCCTTCTTCAGAAAATTTCTGAAGAAGGGTCTAGGCCCAAAACGTCAGCCTTCCTGCGCCTCTGATGCTGCTTGGCCTACTGTGTTCATCCAGCTCTGCACCTTGTTATCTCAGATTCTGCAGCATCTGCAGTTCCTGCTATCTCGGATTTTCTGATGTGATGGTTTCGTGGTCACCAATTGACTCTTAATTCTGCTCCTATATCTTCTAGTCTTCACAGTTGCTATTAATAAATGTCCTTCCTGATTGTCACATCCTCAGAGAATCCAGAATTATCCATTTAAAACCCCTCACCATTATGATGGTCAAAGTTGCAGGAATGGAAACCATTCTAGAATTAACTTCAATTTTATAGGCAAACTTATTTTATTTGAAGCATTCATGAAACTTTGTGTAATTTAATAATTGTTTTAGCTTTTGGCACTGACCTGACTAAAGGAGAATAACGATAGTTGAAAATGAGAAGGAACCATTTGACGGATTTAATTGGTTTTATGGCAGCTTTTCGTTCAAGTATTGAGAGATTGACGTGTTTACTTCCAGCTGATTGTATTTCTTTTGCACAGGGAAATTTTACACTTGCTGATTCGGTCATGCTTAGTGAATCAAATGCTTGATTAATAACTTAATTGGATGGTAATTGAAGTAACTAATAATTCGTTACGCAGAAGGTGGGTGACGCTTTAGTGGTGAGAAGGGGAGATATTTTTGAGCTTTAGTGCCTCCTGAAGGACAGGAGGTGTATGTCATAGATGTAAGATGCATTTATATGTATAGATGCTGACTCTCCTGCAGTTTTGCAACATCTGCTGTGAACCATCTTGTTATTACAAGGACAATGACCTTCAAATTGAGCATGAAGAGCCATCCCACAGGAAGGGGGTAATCAAAAGGGGATGAGTGAAAGGGAAGACAACACTTAGGATCCAGGAAAAGCTATCACTACTTTTTTTTGGGTGGGGGCGGGTGGAGAGGGGACAGAATACTGGCAGTGAGTTATGGCATGTAGTGGCACATGATATTAATGGGCCCCCCAAGTTCCATATTCTGGTCAGTATTTTTGAGAAAAAAACCAATAGCTTTTTGGCGTTGGCCTGTAGCAATGCCTTTAAGAAGTTCTGGTTAAGCTGCATGCAGATCTGGCAGTGTGATGCAAACTTATAATGAATTAGCAGCCCGTTTTTCAACTTCCTCGATGCACATTTCCAATAATTCCACAGAATTCTTTGAAAAGACACCATTTCCTATTCTCAGTATCGATGTTCCTCAGTTAGAAATTTAAAATGTTGTCAATATTTTCCAGGTCAACAGGAAATATCAACTCTGTCGGGAAAAAAAGGCTGTGAAGGCACTGCAAATCTGTTGCTAGCATGAGTTTCCATGCTGTTCCCCTTCACCACCTCCCCCACCCCCCTGCCCCACTACCACCACCAGCCAAACCTCTGGTTTTCCTGAATGTCTGTTTAATACATGAGCCATGGGAACCACTTGTGATGCCCATGCCAATGTGGAAGACATTGCGATTTTCTCTGTTGAGTGACTATGTCATGTAAATGTGTTGCATCCTCATTAGGTCCATTAGGTTGCATGTCGTTGACCCATAAAGTACTATGTTTGTTGTTGGATTGTCTTAATTTTTGGACCAATGTTTGTATAAAAATGCTTCTTGCCTTTTCCGCAAAGTGCCCATCTTTTGTGGGAACGCTGCATAGGTAAGTGATAATTATTGTTATCTATGTGTAGATAAATAATGAGCTTTATAATTAGATATGAGTGAAAAGAGAAAGAGTTCAGAATCTCGTACCTTCCTGCTTTAATAATTAATACAAGTGATAACTCTTGCTAAAAGTCATTTAGAAAAGAGGTCCATGTCACTTCCCAAGTTGATTTATATCTCTGGCTCAACCAATTGCTTTACATTAATTAATTGAGGAAAGATTGAAGTAGATAAATAGATGGATTTAAAGTGTTTTTTTTTGTAAAGGAGAAGCATTCAGCACAGCAGCTGTATTTGAATATTCATAAGTCATTTACCCCATGCCTTGTGAAGTGTCACACATTTGTTTAAAGTGCAGTCCATAGTCTTATCCCTCAGGTTATAGCTTTAGCATGTATAATTAAATTGATAACATTTTTAGTCTTAAAAGCTTTGAATCATGAACATAAATAGTTATAGACTTGAGTACCGTAAGCATGACCCGAGTAGGACGATACTCCAAATCAGATGAATATTTACAACATTACTTCCCACAGTGTCTAACCTATCAGCCATTTGTGTTTTAACAGTTATTTTTGTTCCAAACTTTTATTTAAAGTGTTTCTCTGCTCAAAGCAATGACTCACTGAGCTCTACGATTAGGTGGAGTTAATATACCAGCATCGGAACTTGAGCTCTATCAACATCCACACGTGATCTTAAACCATGGTGACTGAATAGGAGCATGTTTTAAATTCCCTTTCCCCTATATATTGGACACTGAGACTATAATCGCGACCCACAACTTCTACTCTTGTAAAGATCAAACCAGGGATTGAACCTGGGTTCCCATCTGGCTCCGTGTCACACTTTGGTATCATTTACTTAATGAGCAGTTACTGGAATCATAAATTATTTTTAATGCTGATGTTTTGCATTGTACAAAAAAAAACACATGCAAAGAACTTGTCCATAGCTTCAGTTTCTTCCAAGTAAAGTGAAGTTAACATAAAAGCTCTACTGGAAAGTGAGAAATGAAGATTTATACATGAATTCTCATCTGTGTGATTGTGCTGTTTGATGTCACTACAGTTATTGACTACTTGATAACTTGGACTCCAATGTTTGTATACAAATAAACTGTGGCACACAGAAAATTGTCTAACATGTGGTTTTAGGTCAGACATACACTAATGTATTCTAGACAACACTTTTCTAAATTCTTTTTCTGTTTATGAATTATATATTTAACGATCTTGAGTTCGCATAACATTTACCCAAGTATTGCATTTCAAAACAAAAAAAAATGCATATTTCATGGAAAATTTTTCTGTATATGACATATGGGTCACCAAAGAATCAGAGGTCCAAGATCAGAAGAAAAATTTCACAGATTAGAAATTCACGAATTTAGTTTACACAAAATTATATTTGAGAACCAACTTCAAAATTCTTATTTCACTTTTTCACTTTTTGGTTGATTTGATTTGGTTACTTAAGTTTTTACTTTGCTTTCACTTGACATATTTCAGCATGTCTGTCAATCAGACTCAGAGGTTTCTCACAAATTTCCTTTGAGTCTGTGAGTTCGTGGTTACTGCTAAATCTGGCATTTGGAAAATTTGTCTTTTATAGAATCATAGATTCATTGAATCGTACATCACGGAAACAGACCCTTCGGTCCAACTCGTCTGCGCTGACCAGGCATCCCAATCTGACCTCGTCCCATTCACCAGCATTTCGCCCATATCGGTCTAAACCCTTCCTATTCATATACCCATCCAGATGCCTTTTAAATGTTGTAATGGTACCAGCCTCTGCCACTTCCTCTAGCAGCTTGTTCCATCCAGGCACGACCTTCTGTGTGAAAAGTTACCCCTCAGGTCCTTTTAAATTTTTTCCCTCTCATTTTAAACCTATGCTGTCAAGTTTTGGACTCCCCCACCTTAGGAAAAAGACCTTGGCTATTCACCCTATCCATGCCCGTCATGATTTTATAAGTCCCTGTAAGGTGACCCCTCAGCTTCTGATGCGCCAGCTAAAATAGCCCCAACCTATTCAGCCTCTCCCTATAGCTCAAACCCTCCGATCCCAGCAACATCCTTGTAAGTCTAATGTTCCAGTTCTTTCATCTACTGTTTGAGTAGACTGTTCAGAAGAGATTGAGTGCACTGTGAAATCCATCGACTATATTTTCACTGTACTTGAATAACAACTTTTTGTGAATCATGTACCAGCACATCCCTCTATTCCACAGAGTTGTGCAGTCTCTCTCCATTTAAATAATATACCATTATCCTTCCAGCCAATGTCAATGAGTTCACATTTTCCCATATTATAATTGTCAATTGTTTGCCAACTCACCAAACCGTTATGGGACCTTTACTTGCCCTTGACAACTTTCCTACCTATCTTGATGTCATGAGAACATTTAGTTAGCATACATTCTGTCTCTTAATACGGGTGATTGACGTAGATTGTGCGTAGTTGAGGAGCCAGCACTGCTAGCCAACCAATCCTTTAGCCATACACCATGCGCTCTTAGCATCTATAATAACCTTTCATATGGCACCTTATCAAGTGCCTTTCGGAAATCCTTGTCTATGACATTTACAGGTTCCCTTTCATCCACCTTGCTTGTGACTTCGTTAAGGAACTGTCATAAATTAGTGAGAAATGATCTTCCTTTCATTAAGCCATGTTAATTCAACCTAACAATTTTCTAGATATCTTGCTATATCCTTCTTAATGTTGAATTCTCTGATAACTGCCCAATGGTTTCCAGCCTTTTGTCTCCCTTCTTTCTTGTGTAAAGATTTTACATGAGCGATTTCAAATCTGCTGTGCCCCCTCCGGAATCTAAGGGATTTTGGACAGTTATGACTGATGTTTCTATTTCTGGAACTATTTCTTTTAAAACCCCAGGGTGCAGGCCATCCTGCCCTGGGGACATCTCAGCGTATAGGTCCAGTTGAATTTTTCATCATATGCTGATTCTTAAAAGATGACCGATCACCTGACCCATGACAAATCTTTACAGATATACAGTGTTTCTTTCAATTTGTGACTATCTTTATTTAACCATAAATGATGAATAATTCTCAAAAAGCCTACCTATTTTCCTGGAGCAAATCTTCACTGAGAATGATTAAATATCTCCTTAGAAATCTGCCACAGCATCTCTACTAAGCTACCTTTTAATGTTGTTGCCCAGTTCATTCTGTTTTCATCCCCTTATAATTACCTTTAGTGAGGTTTAAAACACTAGTTTTAGACCTGCACTTCATCCTGAGGGCAGCACGGTGGCTCAGTGATTAGCAATGCTGCCTCACAGCCCCAGGGACCCGGGTTCAATTCCACCCTCGGGTGCCAGTCTGTGTGGAGTTTGCACATTCTCCCTGTGTCTGTGTGGGTTTCCTCCGGGTGCTCTGGTTTCCTCTCACAGTCCAAAGATGTGCAGGTTAGGCAGATTGGCTGTACTGAATTGTCCAGTGGGAGAGAGATCCCTTGAGGTTTGCCCGGAGGGAGGAGGGTAACTTCTTCAGGTTAGGCATCCTTAGAAGAGGCTTCGCAGTGGGGTTAAAATTGAATCAGAGATA
>NW_025981533.1:0-5298 GCF_021869965.1 Rhincodon typus | reverse complement strand
CCTTTAGGGAAGGAAACTGCCATCCTTACCTGGTCTGGCCTACATGTGACTCCAGTCCCACAACAATGTGGTTGACTCTTAACCACCCTCTGGGGCAATTAGGGATGGGGCAATAAATGCTGCCTGGCCAATGAATAAATTTTAAAAAAATAAACAGGCCATTCAGACCAACCAGTCTATGCTGGAGTATATGCTCCATTTGAGATTCCTCTCATCTTTCTTCATCCAAATCTACCATCACCATCTTCTATTCCCTTCTCCCTCATGGACTGACCCAGCTTCCCCTTAAATGAATCAACACCATGTGCAGCAACCACTCCCTGTAGGGGGGAGAGGAGCTGAGCTCCACATTCTCACTGCCCTCTGTGTAGAGATGTTTCTTTTCCTGAATTCCCTCTGAGATATCTTGGCGATGCTCGGTAGCAGCAGTACGCCCCATTGACAAAATGCACTGTAGGATCTCACTGAGGCTCCTCAGACAGGACCTTCCAAACTCTGTGATCTTTACCAACTAGAAAGACAAGGGCAGCAGATGCTTGGGAACACCATCCCCTTGCAAGATCCCCTCTGTGCCACTCATCATTCTGACTTGGAAATATATTGCTGTTCCTTCAGTGTTGCTGGGTCAAACTCTTGGAACGTCCTACCTATTAGCATTGTAGGTCTACTTACACCACAGGGACTGCAACTGTTCATGTTAGGAAGTTATTTCAACCAGTACCAACTCAATAGGCTGAATGGCCTATTCTCCAATGTTATAGACCTCTAAGAGGGCAGCTCACCACCACCTTCACAAGGGAAAAAAAATCTCATAAGTGAATAATTCTTTTTTATATATTGACGGCCTCTAGTTATGTGCTTCCCCCAAAGGAAATTCTCTCTGTTTTCACTGTCAAAATAATTTCAGAATTGTACAGACTTTATTAGATCACGCTTCATCCGTCTTTATGAAGAGGGAAGAGACCAACCTTTTTTATTGCAAAAATATATTTTATTCTTAAATCTTTTTCCACATTCACAGGTGCTAAAGCAGCTCTGTACAGTCTTTGTGAATCAAGAAAAACAAAACATTGGAATTTGACATTCCCTGACAAAGACATTTCTTACTCATGCAACACTCTATTTACACACATTGAAGCAACCAGAGCTTCCTATAACTGAAGGGCCGCTCGTTATACTTTGGCCAAAAGACGTGGTCTTTCCCCACTGCCCTTTGGCAGTAGCTGCCTCAAGCTTTAGTGTGTCCCTCAGCACATTGTCCTGAACCTTGGGGTGTGCCAGTCTGCTACACTCGGTCAGGATCAACTCCTTGCTCTGGAAGACCAACAAGTTTCGGGCAGACCAAGGAGCATCTTTCAACAGCTTGATGGTCCTCCAGGCGCAGTCGATATTTCTCTTAGCGTGCGTCCTGGGGAACAGCCCATAGAGCACAGAGTCCCGCTTCATGGAGCTGCTTGGGACGAACCTCGACAAAAGCCAATGCATCTCTCTGCAGACTTCCTTCGCAAAGGCACCCTCCTGCAGGGAAATGTGTGGCAGTCTCACACCCTCCTGCAGCTGTTTCGAGGGTAAGAGTGTGGGGGGGCACTGAGAGTCAAGACGTACATGAAGGATCTCACAGGTAAGTGCCCTTCTCACCACCAGCCAATCTACATCATGGTGCTTGTTGGAAAGTTCTGCCAAAATGACTTTGACATTCTGCTCAGGGAACACCCTCTCCTTTTCCTGCAAGGTCTCCAAGATGTTACACGCTGGCCACTTCCTGATGGATTGTGGTCAAAGGTGCTTTTCTTTGCAAATTTCTCCACGAGCGACAGGTGATATGGAATAGCCCAACTGCTTGGAGCGTCCTGTGGCAACGAGGCCAGTCCCATCCCTCGCAACGCCGGGGACGAGTAGGAACCTCAGTAGGTAGTGACACTCGGTGTTTGTGTACTGAGGGCTACACACAGGTTAGTGTGACTGCACACACAGGTGACCATCAGGATGAGGGCGGCATTGGATATATTCGCTTCGGAGCTTTGTCCATGGTGTCCTTGCAGACAAGATCCATCTAGGTGAAGTGGAATAAGACTTGGGTGACTGCAACATCGCAGGTTCAGGGAATGGGCCAGACCTGGGCCACATTGCAACAACAGAGACAGTGGCTCACACCTGATGACCATCTTTGATGAAGAGAGAAGAGACCAGCCTTTCTTTATTGCTAAAATATACTTTATTCATTTAAAAATAATCTCCATTCATGGTACTGAAACAATTCTGTACAGTCTTTGTGTTTCAAGAAAACCAGATTTTGGAATTTGATATTCTCTGCAGTTGCAAAAAAAAAGACATTTCTTGCTCATGCAAGACACTATTCACATACATTGGGGTGACGAGAGGGTCTGATAACTGAACGGACCCTCATTAAACTTCTGCAGAAAGGCCTTAGACAGTGTTCTTGACCCACTGCCAAATGGCTTTGACAGTTTGCTCAAATCCCTCCATTTCCTTGTAACATCCTCCAGTCCCAAAATTCTCCAGGGCATCGGCCCTCCTACAATCCTGGCCCCTTACACTTCCCCAATTTCCATCATTTCGTCGTTTAAGGGGAGGCGATGTCCTCGTGATACTGCTGCTGGACTATTTAACCCAGAGACTGAGGTCATGTTCCGAGGACCAGAGTTCAAAACCCATCATGGCAGATGGTGGAACTTGAATCTGATTATAAAAAAAGGTCTGGAATGAAGAGTTGTTTGATGATGTTGATTTTGTAAAAACCCCATCTGGTTCACTCATGTCCCTTCAGGAAAGGAAATCTACCAACCTTACCTGGTCTGGTCTACAGCAATGGGGTTGGCACTTACCTGCCTTCTGGGCAATTAGGGATGGGCAATAAAGTATTGGGTCTTGCTTGCATCCTGTGAATGAGAAAGAAGTTGATGTCCCAAGCTCTGAAATTCTCTCCCTGCCCTACTTCGAGACCCCATTTACAACCAACCTGCTTGACCATTAGCCATCTGACTCCCTCCTTGAGAATAAAACAAGGAACTACGGGTACTGGAAATCTGAAAATTGCTGGAGAAACTCAGCATCTGTCGAGAGAAGAAAAGAAACGGAGTTAACATTTCGAATCCATTGACCGTCTCTGTTTTATTTCCAGATTACCTTCTCACATGGCTTGGTGTGAAATGTTATTGAATAGGATTCCTGTGATGCAGTTTGACCATTTTCAACATTGAAAATGCGGCAGGGGAGATGGTGATGTAACGGTCCTGTCACTAGATTAGTCACTCAGAACCCCCAGGTTAAAGGCCATGGGGATGTGGGTTCTAATCCCACTGTTACGGCTGGTGAAATTTAAATCAAAAGTTAGTTAAAGTCATTAAATCAACAAATTAAATTAATTTTGTAGTCATTAGAAATTAATCTAATGATGATCACTATCAATTGTTGTTAAAAACCCATCTGGTTCACTACTGCCCTTTAGGGAAGGAACTTAGCCATCTTTACCTGGTCTGGGCCTACATGTCTGGCCTCCAGTCACACAGCAACATGGTTGACTCTTAACTGCCCGCTGACATGGCCCTCAAGCCACTCACTTGCAGGGCAATTAGGGATGAGCAGCAAATGCTGGCCCTCTGCCTCACATAGTCAATGCTAGGGCCCTGGGGAGTGTTATAGAACAAAGAGATCTAGGGGTGCAGGTTCATAGCTCCTTAAAAGTGCGGTCATAGGTAGACAGGGTGATGAAGACGGCTTTAGGCAGACAAGCTTTCATTGGTCAGAGCATTGAGTATAGGGGTTGGGGTGTCTTGTTGCAGCTGTACAGATGTTGGTGAGACCACACTTGGAATACTGTGTGCAGTTCTGGTCGCCCTACTATAGAAAAGATATTGTTAAACTAGAAAGAGTACGGAAAAGGTTCACTAGGATTCTACCTGGAAGGTTTGAGTTATAGGGAGATGCTGGATAGGCTGGGACCTTTTTTCCCTGGAGTGTAGGAGACTGAGGGGTGACCTTATAGAGGTCTATAAAATCACGAGAGGCACAGATCAGGTAGATAGCCGATAGCTTTTCCCCATGGTAGGGGAGTGTGAGGCTAGAGGGCATAGGAGAAAGGTGAGAGGGGCAATTATTTCACACAGAGGGTGGTGCGTGTCTGGAAGGGGCTGCCAGAGGTAGTGGTGGAAGGGAGTACAATTTAAGAAACATTTGGACAGGTACATGGATGGGATGGGTACGGAGGGATATGGACCAAGTGCAGGCAAATGGGGCTGGTTTAATTGTGAAAACTGGGCAGCATGGGCAAGTTAGGCCGAAGGGCCTGTTTCCATGCTGTGAACCTCTATGACTATGACTCTGCCCACGAATACAACAAAAATATTATTATGAATCACCGTTTTCAGGTGTGGAGGAAGGCAAACTGGAGGTAATGCTAAAAATTGTTGAGGCAAAGCAGGTTTATGTCTACAGGGGAGAATCTTTGGGCCACAGGGAGAAAGTGCAAATCTTTTATCTAATCTCGGAGCTCAGATGACATTTAGGAATGGTTGGGGTTTATGGTGTCAGCTGGAGCCCTCCCAATTAGATTGCAGATCTGCAGCTGCCTCTAAGGCATCTATTAGTCTCCACTTTTACAGGATATCCTGGTTAAACTTCACAGATTATGTGCCATGTATCCACAGTCCCCAAAGGCAGTTTAAAAATTCAGCTACGTAATGGAGCAAAGGGTGATCTGGAGAGAGGCAGAGAGGGAGAGAGAGAGAAGCAGACACTGAGTGAGGAAAGGAGAGAGTGGGAAGAGCAAAGAGAGAGAGAGAGACTGAAGAAGCAGCAATGAGAGAGTCACAAACAGAGCAAGGAAGATTTACACAGACTTTATAGGCCATTCAGCCCAACTGCCCTGTGCCAGCTCATTATTTTTCCACGCAGGGGATATGGGCATCAATGGCAAGGCCAGCATTAGCTGCCCATCACTGATTGTATTTGGGTGTAGTTACAAGACAACAGTGCGTGTGTGTGAGTGTGCGTGTGTGTCTGTATGTGTGAGTGTGTGTGTGTGTGTGTGTGTGTGTGTGTCTGTGTCTGTATGTGTGAGTGTGTGTGTGTGAGTGTGTGTGTGTGTGAGTGAGTGTGTGTATGTGTGTGTGTGTGGGTGTGTGCGTGTGTGTGTGAGTGAGTGTGTGTGTGTGAGTGTGTTATCGTGTGTGTGAGTGTGTGCATGTGTGAGTGAGTGTGTGTATGTGTGTGAGTGTGTGTGTGTACGTGAGTGTGTGTGTGTGTGAGAGAGAGAGTGTGTGTGTGTGTGTGTGTGTG
>NW_025981532.1:0-5298 GCF_021869965.1 Rhincodon typus | reverse complement strand
TGGATGACCAGGAGAAATCCTTTCCACACTCGGAGCAGGTGAATGGTCTCTCCCCAGTGTGGACTCACTATTGTGTCAGCAGGTGGGATGACTGAATGAATTCCTTGCCACTCTCACAGCAGGGAAACAGCCCCTTTTCAGTGTGAAACCGCTGTGAATGCCTTCTCACACACGAAGCAGGTGAACAGTTTCTTCCTGGTGTGATTGCACCAATATGTGTGCAGCTTGGATGGGTAATTGAAACTCCTCCCACAGTCCCCACAGATCCACAGTTTCTTGTCAGTGTGGCATTGCTTCAGTTTCAAAAAGTCAGAAGATCACATGAAGCCTCATCCACACACAGAACCTGTGCACAGTTTCTCTTCACTGTGAATGGTGCATCCACCTTCCATCATCAAAATCTGATGATATTCAACTTGCATTAAGTTCAGCAATTCTTCAAATCCTGTCTCTCAAGTGCACATCCTCAAATTCCAAAGCAATGTGGAATTGACCAGAAACAAAGGAAAGGAGCATAAGATAACACACAAAAAGAAAGGTAGCTTGTGTAATCAAGGTGAGTGATCTGGTAATTTATGAGGCTGGCACAGGGGAATAGTGACCATAAAAACTGCTGTCTTACCATTAAATCACCAACTAATTCATTCGTGTTCATCAGGGATGGGAACCTGTCATCCAATCAGGACTTATGGAATACTCTGAACTCAATGTGAAGAAAGAGAGCACTGGGCAAGGGCTAACAACAGTCCATGCTTTCAGTGGGAGAGGCTGTAGCCTCTGTATAGGTACCTGAAGGGGTTCCTTCATTGCTGTTTTGTTCAGAGCAATTACATAAGAGCCTGTTTTAAGGGATTGTGCAAATTAGCTACTTGCCAGCTTCTGTGGCGCAATTGGTCAGCGCTTGTGGCTCGTAAGTGCAAGGTTGGTGGTTCAAGGCCACAAAGGCAGGAGCAAGTGCTGTTCTCACTCTACCAGTTCTATTTTTGCGATTCAGTTCCGGGTTTTTAATGCTCCCCAAACAGAAATCTTATACAGTGAGTAACCACAAAGGCGTTTCGATGTTGTTATAATGGCTAACGTAAAGAGCTGCGGATGTTGGGAATCTGAAACAAAAACAGAAACTGCTGAAGAAACTCAACACATTTGGCAGTACCTGTGGGGGAAAACAGTTCTGAAACGTTAATCCTGAATCTCTGCCCACAGATGCTGCCAGATCTGCTGAGTTTTTTTTCTGGCAATTTATGTTTTTATTTTTAAACAAATGAGTATTCCACCTATTGGGATGAAACAACCAGACCCACCATGTACTGAATTTAACCCTTTCGAAATCTGTGAAGCGATTGGATTCAAACAAACCCAGTCATGAGTCACTCTTCCTCAGCTCCACAGGGAGAGAGACCTGGAAAGGCGAGTGGGTAGTGCGCTGTTGCAGTAGTCGCCAAGTGGTTAAGGAGATGGAGTTTGAAACCTATTGGGGTGTCCCTGGGCAGTTTTGAATCCTGCCGACTGTGGTTGAGCGCTGAGGGCAAATTGGAAGGGAGTTTGCTTCCCGCCTCCTTGTTTGCGACAGGAATCACAGGAAGGGTGGGGACAAAGCATTTCACCCAGATCACCAATGGTGAGAATATGCAACTCGCAGCCTGTCGGAGTGGAACAACATTGGAGTTGAGACATGTTTAGATGTACACTTGAGGCTGAGTGAAATGCTGGGAAATGCGACTAGAATATTCAGGGTCTGGAGTTCAACTGCTGCAGACCTGAAGTGTCTTTCTTCCGTGCTGGAGATCTCAGTTTTGTGAATGACAGGACAATGTCTGCAAAATACGCTCCTGTCAGGCACATCATCCATTAAGATTGGGGGTAACTGGCATTGTGCGCATTCCTGGAATCAGTATTTGGGAGAATCAGAAAAATGCAATATTGGTGTCTCTTTACCCAGCCATGCGCAAACTGGTTGCTTCTCAATGTCTTGTCTTACAATCCCTGGCCCTGCTTTCCAGGTAAAGATTGGTTTCATGATCTGCCCTCATTCGTACCAAGCAGCTCATTGAGCTGGGAGCTGGAGGTGAGACAGGGACAGAAGCACAAAGAGGTGCGACGTGAAAGTGTTTCGAGTTTTCCTTATGTTATGAATTTGGATAGAGTAATTGTGAAGTGGAAGGCAGGAAGCTAAAATGTGTGGTTCCTTTGAGATTTGTGCTTTGTCTGTGCTTAGAAATTTAAACAAAAATCTGTCTGTGAGCATCAGCTGAAGTTGCCAGTACAGAGATCCTCAAACAGTGAAAGAAATGTATGAAAGCCTTCCAGGCGGCAGGCAAAACATCCGTCTTGTTTGAATTTGGCCAATTAATGTAAACGAAGCCCCTAGATACAGGAAGCCAATTGGATTGAAATCTGATGGTGTTTACAACCTGAAACCAATCACATGATAAGAATGTGATGATGTCATCATGGGGAGAGAGCCGAATGTCATCTGCCAGAGTTAGCATCATTCAGCTCTCAGAGAAAGCACATCGAATTCATCAAAAGTACCACAGCATTTTAGCTCAAAGTCCTTACTGAAGAAATTTGAGAGATAAAACATTCCTGACAGCAGAATAAATGAAAGAAAGGCATTTGTGAAGAGAGCGGAGACGACAGAATATTCCAGAAGACAGTCTGTGTGAATTTGCAGAGTTTAAGTTACAATTAATTTATTGCTTCTTATTAATTGAGTTTATATTAGTGGGACTTGTTTTTATTTAAACAGCATTCTGGTAGAATATCGACCATTTAGGGAGTAGTTAGTAGTCTAAGGGCGAATTGTTGGTTTGTTAGTAATTTTGTTAATTTGTTTATTGTTGGGTTAAATAAATAAATTGTTTTTTGTTACTTGTAAAGTGGAGATCAAGAATTTTCTTTCTAATAAAAACCCTTTCAATAGATTATGAGGGGAAAGGCGAGCTGCTCTGGATGTTTAGGGGGTAATTATTAGATGGGAACCCCTACTCCTGTCATAACAGATTGGGGCTTGTATTTCAGTTTAATTATCAGAGGGGTTCGGCCATTCCCTGTCATAACACCTTATGTCAGTTGTCTAAAGTGAGGGATGTCTGCCGGGCACTGTCCTGTCAGATTCCCTGGAGCTGCAGTGATTGGGTCAGTGAGTTTTCAAAATTGACAGTTGAACGCAAGCAGCTTGTGGGACTATTTCAGCTCACTGTCCATTTCATATCCCAGCTCACAGTAATGGTTCTCATTTTCTGGAGAAGTCACTTGTGATCCACGTAAAGCTGCCTTTTGTCATAGAAATTTGTGTGTGGGAATGGAGAACAGACGTGAAGCACATGGAGTGGATATAATTATGAGGACTCTGTCACTCTCGGGGATGTGTCTGTGTGTCTCCCTCTGTGGGTGAAAATGAGGATGAGTTCCTGAAGGGAGTATTTACACAGTTTTACCATCTCAAACTTCAGTTCAATTCATTATGTCATTTGAGATTACCGGGACAAGCTGATTGACATTTGCCCTTGAAATGTCAGAGCACACAAGGCTATGGGCCACATGGTGGAAACTGGGACGAGAACAGATGGAGGTTTGGTGACCGGCATGGACACGAATTGTGTTCTTCCACGCTGTAAAAACTAAAAAACGGTGAAACAGATCTCCAGTGAAAATGATCACAAATTAAAATGCAAAGACAGTATCATTGAGAAAAAACATGAACACGTCTGTTGTTTTCCCTGGTGGTCCAGTGGTTAGCATTCAGTGCTCTCACTGTTCACAGCCGATGTTCGATTCCTGGTCAGGGAATAGAAGTTCTACGCTGCTAATTTATTGTGGTGACAGCATTTCTGACTGTTTTTTCAGGAGCTGGAAGGTAATCTATTTTATTGCAAACGCTATTCAGATTAACATAAAACAAAGGACTGTGGAAAACCAATACAAAAACAGGAATAGATTGAGAAACTCAGCACATCTGACAGCACCAGTGTAGAGAAATAGAGTTAACATTTCTGGTCCAGTGACTGTTCGTAAGTGCAAGGTTTGTTATCAATTTCTATATTACAATACCAGAGGAAATTATCAGCTCTGTCTGTTGAATCAACATATTTATCAAATTGTGCTCTCTCATTAGCTGACAACTGTCA
This sequence comes from Rhincodon typus, assembly GCF_021869965.1. Classification (NCBI taxonomy): domain Eukaryota; kingdom Metazoa; phylum Chordata; class Chondrichthyes; order Orectolobiformes; family Rhincodontidae; genus Rhincodon; species Rhincodon typus. The sequence continues at coordinate 1,168 of NW_025981532.1, read as the reverse complement.
ATTTTACAACCTTAAAGGTATTTCATTGGCTCTAATGCTCCTTCCATTGCCCAGACGTGGTGTGAGGCTGATTAAATGGTTGCCTTTTTCTTTTCCATTGTGTCAGTTAGCAGCCATGTCAAATGGAGAATTGGTCCTTTCAGTGTCTACCTCAATATGTATCTTTATTTGTCTCTCTTTGTTTCTGTATATCCACTTCACCCCCTTTCACATTCTCCGACTCTCCTTCTGTCAAAATCCCTCATTTCCCATTCTTGCTCTGAAATTCGGAGATAATTTAAGAGTGGAGCTGCTGAGAGGCTTTTACCCTGTGGCTGGAGTGTCTAGGACTGGGCTCACATTCCCCGGATAATGTGTCTGTCACTTAGGGCGGAGGTAATAAAATATTTCTTCTCTCAAAAGATTGTGAATCTTTAGAATTCTAAATAGAATTCTCAATCCATCAGAAAAAAATACAATTAAAGGATTGTAGTGATGTCTTTACTGTTTGGTGTAAAATGAATGAATGGTACAGTGGAGAATGAGGGGGATCAGCTCACTCTGACTGTGCCATTACCACAACACTCCCCGCTAAGTCTGCAATTTATCCTGCTCACCTTGTTATTCCAATCAAACTGGGAATGAAGGGATGAGAATAGAAGAAAAGGAGAAGCAGAAGTCCTTGTGGAACAGCAGAAAGGAACTTCATGATGAATCCATCAGAAAAAGAGAAGTCACTGAAGCAGTCTCCTGAGGACAAATGTGTTTTCTTTGCCAGTAAAATTCACCACTTCACTAAGCAGGGACCATTGGACTGAAGCAGTGACAGTGATTATCTTTGCTGGTTGTTCACCGTGTGAATGTTACCATTGCTGCTCATGTCCCTGTCAGCACCACAACACTGCCGCATGTAAGCACTGCACATACGTGGGGCCAGTGATGCAATGGATAATGCGCCTGACTACAGATCAGGAGATTGTAGGTTTGACAACCGAGCTCAAGTGTAGTTCACAATTTCTTTACACTTCCAAACTAATCTTCCTCATTGCCCTGAAACCAAGATGAGCTTTGAATTTCTAATCTACAGGAACAAGACTCCTTTCAATGTCTCACATCAGTAAATGTCACAGAGAATGTCAGAGGAGGGGAAGCTGAAATAGTCCCACAAAATTCACATTCAATTTCCCAT